>NW_027526407.1:201278022-201337513 GCF_048455015.1 Haemaphysalis longicornis | reverse complement strand
GGGTGGATGTTGCGTGGTGCAGGACGGACGACAATTCGAGCCTGAATAGAATGAGGAATTATGGATTTATTAGCGGGAAAAGTAGGGGCACGAATCCCGAGTCGGTCTAGGATGTGGAGACTGCTTGAGGTAGTGGATAATCGTGATATTTGTCCAGTCAGGTGCGCCTCCACAAGCTCCTCGGCATTATTATGGATACCGAGATGGTCTTATCTGGCAGTGGAAGAGTACAGGGGTATCTGAACTGCCGCCTTGCAGACATTTATGATGAGGGAATTGATTTTTTGAAACTCAGCAGCACTGGCATGAAGGGATCGGAGGGAGTATGTTATTCTGCTGATCACGAAGGCCTGAATGAGTTGCCATCTCTCACTCTCACACAGCCTATGCTGGCGGTTGGCAATCCTTTTTCTGAGACGAATTGTTTGGACAACATGTTAGTTAACTGGGGCGACGAATTGGGTATTGGTTCGAAAGAGCCCGAGAACGTTTAGTGTTTGAACTTCCGGGACTGAATAATCACTAATAGAGATGGAGATATCTGATTTTGTGCGGGCTGCTCTTTTGGGTGACAAAACCAGCAGCTCGGACTTCTTAGGTGAACATGTAAGACCTGCTAAATCGGCTTGTTTAACTACAATATTGGGCCCATTTTGTAAGGTCTCTTCAATGTGCGCATCACTGCCACCTGTCACCCAGAGAGTGATGTCACCGGCGTACATACTGAAGCGCAGACAAGGAACTTTGTGTAATTTTTTGGGGATATTTCGCAAGGCCAGATTAATGAGCATGGGTGATAAAACAGCCCCTTGCGGCGTACCTATGAAATGCACAATTAAGGTGTCTGATGTGATGTGTCCGATTTCGATGATTGCCGTGCGTGCCATGAGAAAGCTGCGAACGTAGTTGTATATGCGCTGTCCCGGGTTTACAAATAGTAATCCGCTCAGAAAAACGGTGCATGATACTATAAAAATCCTTAGTGAGATCCAAGGCCAGGATGGCCGCCGAATCGAGCCTACTGGGGTGAGTTATCACTTTGCGGGGTAGCTGAAAGAGGGTGTCCTGTGGGGATTAGCCGGGGCAAAAGCCAACCATAGAATGCGGAAGCGCGTCTGTGAAAGTGACATGATTGGTTATACGCGTGAGGATAACGTGTTCGAGGACTTTTCCCAAACATGAGGTGAGGGAAATGGGCCGAAAATTTTCGATGGAAAGTGGCTTTCTCGGCTTGGGGATGAGGGTGATTTTAGCGTGCTTCCAATCTTAAGGCAGGGTTCTCTGCATACAGCAATGATTAAAGCAGGCTGTAAGAGCCGAAACTGAACTATCGTCAAGGTTGCGAAGCATTTTTCAGTGATACAGTCCGGCCGCGGTGCCGAGCCGGGTCTGAGTTGTAGAAGAGCCCCCCGCACCTCCGACTCAGTAATATTAGAGTCCAGACTGTCATTGGTGAGAACTTTATACTCCGGTAGAGGCTGTTTTTGACCGGTACGTACGTGTAGGGAACACATTTTGTCCTGCAGTTCCCCGTCTGCGCTGGGAAAGTTGTGGATGATCTTGGTAAGGCGGTGAGTTTGTTCTGTTTTAGAACGACCGGGGTCAACAGTTGTTTAAGTGGGGCCCGCGTTCTCTTCATGCCTACGTTCCCTCTCGTTTGGTCACATACGTGTGCCCACATATCTCGGGCGAGACGGTCAGTGTGATCGGGGATTCTGTTGTCTAATTCTGCCAATTTGAGGCGACATTCGCGATTTTGCTTTTTTGCTTTCCACTGGCGCTGTATGGTCCGGTGTGCCGCCCACAAGTGTCGCAAACGGGAGTCCACGGCGTCTTATGGAAGGTCAGGATCCACCTGTATTTGGCGTTGCGCGCTTCTGTCAGCAACTGGTGAACCCAGCCTTGAAGGTTATTAGCATCTACATCAAGTGCGGTATTCTCATCTTGCGTGTGAATACTCCTGAATTCATCCCAGTCTGTGATGTATGACTGCTTGGGGTGCAGTTTCACACGCAGAGCGAGAGTAAGCTCACTCTGAATGATATAAGGGTCACTACCAAGCGAATAGCCAGTGCAGTGCCAATGAATATTGGTGACGTGATTAGTGAAGTATAGGTTAGGAGTTGAATCGCATTGGACGCTGTTGCCTACCTTGATCGGGACGAGGGGATCCGTTTCTAGAGTGAAACGGTGCGCTTGTACTTGATCCCACAAGAGGCGGCCTTTCTTGGTGCACTGCGAGTATCCCCATGCAGCATGAGGCGCGTTGAAATCGCCCAAAATTAGGAGCATATGCTTTGGAGATTCGTATGAAGCAAGGAAAAAGAGGAGAGCAAAATTGTGACTGTGAGCCTTGTGATTTCTCTATATATTCAGTATGTAAACTCTGGTTGCGGAACGCTAAATGGGGTACAGAAAAACAAAATCATGAGGGATAATATTACTCTCGAATCCAAGCCTTTGGGATGGTATATTTCGCTGAATTAACATTGCCGTTTTCGGGTCATGAGAACCTTGGAAAGCTTTGTTCCCGGGTACTTTAATAATCGTGCCGGTTTCCTGCAATGCTATGATATTCGGGGGTTTATCTAGCGTTAGGGAATGCATTTGCAAAGTACTGAGCTTTTGTTTATAACCCCTGTATTTTCACTGCCAGACGCGTAGGGACTCTGTAATGTTATTCAAGGGTCTCGTCATATTGCTGGGCGATACCTGGGGCATACGTAATTACCTTATTTACTCCAGTGACCTTCCCGCGAATGTACGAGCGCATTTCTTTGATGTTCGCCTGCAGCGTAGTGAAACTGGTCTGGAGTGTTTGGCAGGCATTGGTGTACTCATTGTGTTGCTCGAGTAAAGCCGTCCTGCAAGAATTCTCGCTAGCTTCAAATCGAGCCTCTATTTGCTCGTCTTGGCGAGGGATCGCAGGGACGGAATGGGAGTCTTCCTTTGTCGCCTTGCGTTTCGGAGGAGGTGGGTAACTGATTGACAATTCAGCGGCGTGAGCGTCGAGCTTAAGTCGGAGGGATGCATTTTCTCGGTGAAGCGCCGCGTTTTCCTGGCGGAGTATGGTGATTTATGTTCGTATGGCCGCGAGTTGGTTTAGTATCTTTGAGAGAGGGGGCATGGGGCGAGAAGGCTGATTGTGACGAGCCCTGATAGAGTGCGCTAGAGTAGCTCACCATCTTGAGTTCTTTGTCGGAGTTCGCTTGTTCTGGTGGTGGCTGATTCCGGACCTTGGAGCTACAAGTTGAGCTGTATATCGAGTCCCGCGCCTCTCGGGTTTGTGATCGAGGGGTGTTTGCGAGCCCTTCTTGTCGGGAGTTCGGGGGGTAGCGGCTTCGCTGCAGCCGGTGGGTCCGTGGTCCTGGTAATTGGCTGTCATCTGGGCGTAGGTGGGATTTCGTTTGCGCGGTTGGAAACGGCAAGGACAGAAACCCGCCAGGAAATGACCAGGCCCGCCACGGTGGCTGAGTGGTTGGTGTGCTTGAATATACAGAGCCGGGAGACCCATTTTCGATGCCAGTAGCAGGTTCCGCTTTCGCTTTTCAAAAAAGGTGAAATTTAAGATCGTGCGCTTGCTGCGCAGTATCAGTGCACGGTGAAGAGCCTCTGGTGGTGGTTACCTGGAGCCGTTCTGTAAAGCGTGTTTGTAGCAAGAGTCGTTTTGCGGCGCTAAGCCTTATAACCCTAGCCATACCAGTCCTGCAATGCGTTAACAATACATGCATTTAACTTGGACAGTGTACATGAAAAGAGAAAGCGCTCAGTTGTAGTGCGCAGAAACGACACAACGCGGTGCAGTCAGAGAAGTGCTGTTTCCCGCAACCCGGTCGCCGCGCGCCAAGACGCTTCAAGCATGCCGAGAGTTAGGCGGGCTTCCCAATAAAACAAGAACGGCGCTCTCCTGCGCTAGCAGACGACACAAAGCCCCTCCTTCAAGCCGCTATGCGCCTGCGCCACTTAGCTTCAATGCGCCGCCGCGTGCGCTGGCGCTCCGCTGAGCGCGGCCACGCTGCGCTATGTTCGCACTTAAAGTGGCCGGCCCTGTACTTCCGCGAACGCTTGGTAAGCGCGGATAATAGGGGATGGCGGGCAGGCATGAAAAAACCCAGAAATGAGCCTAATAAACCTATCGCTATAATAAGACTTCTCATTGGTAGCAACAATCGGTGTAACCAAGAAGAGAAGGTGTCCGTTATGCCATTAGGGCTCCAAATCACATTTTGAAAACCTGCACATTCAATGGTGACCATCATTGCTGGTTAGCGGGGCTATGTGCGCCCATATCTACATTGGAATCATCAGCAATGTAATACACAAAACTTGCAGAGTTAAGAAAATACTTTTTCTGTTCCACAATTTGGAGCAATGAAGCGAACTTGCAATCCCAAACAAGTTCCCGAGTTCCTAACTGCCGAAATTGTATGGCGGCCAGACCGTATTGTAAGCATATTGTAATGTCGGAGTTACACAGACAGCGGCCAGTTAACACGTCGAGCGAATAGCTCTTCTGTATGAGAATGGCAACGTCGGATGGTTCTGGAAAAACAAAGCCAAACCTGGAATATGTGTGACGTCAGTGTTACTGCGGCATCAGGTCTCTGAGAATATAATTTCTACGGCACATGTCACGCGGTCAAGAAAACACCTGAAGTTAAAGACTCCATGTGAAAATGAAGTGTTTTCAAGTATCTAGCGTTTTTTTGTGTCAAATAGGCATTGAACTAATGTGATGTAAATAGTGGTGCGTCGGTTATCTTAGTCAAATGAAACAGTTTGTGTCGCCATTCATGAGGCCGTTCAGGAGGCCTCCATCATATCACCTTGTGAACGAATTCGGAAGGTTTAAAATTCATCGCTTTTTTGTGGAAGAACATTGGCATTCCTAGTCCATACATGCTTCCACGTAACGTCTTTTTTTTCGGCATAGCAGCTCCACGCCGCTTGTTGTCCTTGGGTCAAGTGCTCGTTGACATAGATGTTATGCTGAGCTCCAGAGAAAAGCCGGTCGTAGAAGTAGTTAAAATTGCGTTCTTGGCTGTCGGTGGGAGCCTGTTCCGCTTAGTCCTGATTAGAAACCTGACAATTACATCGATTTTTTGTTTTGGATGGGGACGCTGTCAGCAATGTGGATTTCTGACTGGCCGAGCGGAACACGCTAGGCCTCTCTGACTCTCATTACCATCGCATCTCCTCTGTCTGACGGTTGCTGGTAGCCACTTTATTTCTACGTTTGGCCTGCCATTTTGCTCTAGCTCAAAGGTCTCTGTCAAATGCACCTTTTCCTGGTTTAGAATGGCAATGTTGGTCCCCGGACTTCTTCACGTCGCACGTGATAGTTTTCGTCTCAGCCAAACATTTCTTAAGGTCATGAACTGTATCACCCATTTGAAAGTGTGGACTTGATGGAAGCCATGAAACTTCATTATAGGGGATTATGGTGATGGCATTTATGATTGCATGACGGCATATGACAGCCCGCAGGCACAAAGGCAAGGTGATGGATGTCGGCATGCTCGTACACTTCGGCATGTCGGTAGCTGACGGCTTCGTAATAACAATAGCGTCGATGGTAACAGGTTGGGTGAGGGTATGATTGGAGATATAGGAGAAATTGCACAAAAATATAGGCGAAAGGAAACGTTATTATGCTACGAAAGGCTAATTGAAAACTGATTTCATTTCTTGTAAAGAAATTTATAAAAAAAGATTTGCAGAAAATATGTAAGCTTATAGTCAGGACTTGTGTTTCGTTCTGTCCAGTCATGTTTTGACTATTTTTTTGGTACCCTACAACTATGGTGAGGAAATTCATCAAGCATTTATTTTATGGGAACTGTTTAGAGGCGTGTTCTGTGGGGCCTGAAATTATGACACAAAAAAAAATGTCTTAACTTTTACTATATTGCCGCGAAATAACTATCAAATGTGATGATACTCTTAACAGGTGGGCAGCTGAAAAAAAATCAATTACTTACACAAACTAGCTAACACAACCCAGATAAACTCATTACGAATGTAGACTCACAATGTCCATACTTTCTTAAACATCTTGACGTAGTGATCCCGATGGGTTCCCTTGCTTCTGAACCATTAGCTTGTCATTCTTCTTCGCCATAAAAATCCAAAATCTGAAGAAAAAAGCGTTTTCAGCAATATAAGTGAAAACTATCCTGCTGGGACTCCCTTCCGGCTATGGCACAGTACTCTGGGCCTGGACTGCCTTTCGAGGCACCGCATCGTGGAAATGGCTTTCCCGAACAAGAATTGTAGCAACAAATGCTAAGAAATGAACCAATTTTGTCGCTCGTACTCTACATTTAACTTCTATGAGAAACTGTGCCTTTAGGAAAATGGGCATTTCTTAATTTTACCTGCTGGACGCACCTTTAAGGAACATAATTGTAAAACACTTTCACAATGTATTACATCTACAATTAGGGCGACGCCTTTTCAATTATTGTTTCCACGCAAAACTGAAGTGACCTAGCGATACTGCCGGTCGTTAGTACAAGTAGCATGACGTCATGTCAATAGCCACAAAACGCTTTCTATTTATGTGACCAGAGGAGCCACCATTTCAGCTTTCTGGCAACCATTTTCTAACGTACTGGCTATTCTTGCGGTTTTCTACTTGTGTTAGCGCTTTTTTCCCCACTCAAGCATAAAAAACTCCCCCAGAAACGAACCTCAGCAGAGATGGCATGGTTCAATTTCGCGCTTGGCAGGGCGACAACGGAATGTAACCATCTGATAACGGATCCAGTGGGCCACCCTCGTTCCGTTAAAGGTAATTTGGAAGAGAGGAGTATGTCCCATGCGTCATGCATTGATGATGAATGAATGAATGAATTTATTGTCAAGAAAAAGGAAAGGAAAGACCACCAGCAGGCGTAAATTGTCACACCTAGGGGTGGACACCGGAACGCCTGCTGGTGTGGGGGTTGGGGCAGAGGATGACAGATTCATAGAGAGGAGAGACAGATGATAGAGGTGACATGTTTACAGAACACAAGAGAGAGAGGGACATATTTACAAGTTAACACTCACTCCCACACCCACACAAAGTCTGGAGCAAGAAAAAAAAAAAGTTCGCACAGTCTCGTAAAAGTTCACACAGTCACTGTGCCAGAGAGTCAAGTGCCAGGCGGAGCCCTGAGGCATCCAGGTAGCCGCCCAGCGCCTCGTGGACGCTGTCCCTCTCCCTGGTGTTGCCCGGCGGCCATAGTAGCTCGTCTAGCGGCCGAGCCCTTCCTCCCAGGGCGGCCAGCAGTTCCGGCCTCCCTGCCGCATACTGGGGGCACTCGAAGAGCAGGTGCGGCAGGGACTGGACAGGTGTGCGGCAGTGCCGGCAGGCAGGGCTGTCTGCGAGCCCCAGGCGGTGCTTTCGTTCCGCCGTCCACACCGCCCCCACGCGGAGGCGCAGGATTGCCGAACGCTGCTGTCGGGGCAGCCGTGCAGCCCGCACAGGTGGTGGGGCCTCTCCAGCAGCCAGCCGTGGGTCCGGGTGCTGTGCCCGCACGTGCCGCTGTATAAGCAGGCGGGAGTCGTCCGCCGCTGCCTGGGTATCCGTGGCCGCGGGCGTCAGCTCGTGGGCCTCAGCGGCCAGCTCGTCCGCCCGCTCGTTGCCCTCGAGCCCGATGTGGCCGGGCGCCCACTGCAGCCGCAGCCGGGCACCCCTGCCTGCCAGCCGCTCCGCCTTCTCGCGCACTCCTCGAACCAGAGGGGAGTGCGGGTCGCCCTCCCGGATGCGCAGCAGAGCCACCCGGGAGTCGCACAGCAGGGCGCAGCGCTCGGGTGCGGGCTCCAGCTCCAGCAGTAGGTCCAAGCCCAGCTGGACCCCCACAAGCTCTGCCCTGGCCGAGGATGCGGCGTAGTGCAGCCGGGCCTACCGGGTGGCCTCCCCCAGCACGGCGGCCGCTGTAGCGGAGCCGTGCCGCCGCCGCACAGAGCCATCCGAGTACGCCAGGGTGTGGCCCTCCAGTTCTTTCCAGACGACGGCCCGGATAAGCTGCAGCAACCCGCAGTGGGGCGTTCGCCGCTTGCTGCGCAGGCCCGGAATCTCCAGGTGCAGCTCGGCCGCCAGGTCCGGAGGGCGGCTGGAGGGCCCCAAGTCTGTGGTGCCCACCACCTGCTCGTACCGGGTATATGGTGGTTCTGCTGATTGATGCTCAGGATGACGCTGTCGGGAAACGCGGGGTCGCAGCGGAGCGCAAGAGAGCAAGTACCAGCGTGGCAAGCTTTCGGAATCGAACTGCCTGTGCCGTGCTGGCGCACCAAGGACGCGCCGCTCGTTTCTTTATTCTCCGCTTTCATAGCAGGCGCCAAGGCGCCAGCCAAGAGCTCCAACCAGAGGGCGCTACAGGGCCCCCCGCCCAGACGGAATGTCGAACGTCACGCGACGGCGAGGCAGGTAGGCGTTGGTTTTGGGAGCGATCGGTGGAGAGTTGAGGCCTGCGATGTCTGCGCGGAGTTCGTTGGGTGGCGTCTCGAGGTAGGCTGGTTTGAGGCGGTCCAACGAGACGACTTCTTCGCGGCCATTCAACAGCATGGTGGCGGACTTCTGGGTCTTGTTAAGGACATGGTATGGCCCATCGTAGGAGGGAGTAAGAGGCGCCTTTACAGCGTCTCGCCTGAGGAAAACGTGTGTCGAAGACGCCAGGTCGGGATGCACAAAAATGCGGTGGTCAGAAGACCGAGGCGGGACCGGGCGAAGGGTCTGCATGCAGTCCTGTAGGCATTGGAGGTACTCAAGCGGCTCGGGCGAGGAGGCCGAAGGGACGAACAAGTCCCCAGGAAGCCGCAGGGGTGCGCCGTAGACAAGTTCAGCAGTTGAACAGCCGAGGTCACGACGAAGGACGGAACGCAGGCTGAGAAGCACTACAGGAAGGTGATCGACGCAGCGCTCTCTATCCAGGCGCGCAGTGAGAGCCCTTTTTAGCTGGCGATGGAGCCGCTCAATGATGCCGTTGGCACAGGGATGGTATGCCGTGGTGCGGCAGTGTTTAGTGTCAAGCAAGCGGCTGAGGGAAGCGAACAGGGTACATTCAAACTGCCTGCCTCGATCCGTGGTAACAATGCCGGGACAGCCGATACGGCAAACCCATGTCGAAACGAAGGCTTTTGCGACCGTTTCTGCCGTGATGTCCGAGATTGGTACTGCTTCGGGCCAACGGGTGAAGCGGTCAATCATTGTGAGAATGTACCGGCAGTCGCGGGAGGGAGGAAATGGTCCGACCAAATCAAGATGCACGTGGTCAAAGCGACAGCCAGGTGGCAAAAAAGGCTGCGTTGGGGTCTTCGTGTGGCGGGTCACCTTGGCTTTCTGACAAGCGAGGCACGAACGGGCCCACTGGCGGACATCAGTGTTGATGCTCGGCCAGACGTACCGCTGTGTAATGAGGCGCTGCGTGGCTCGGATGCTGGGGTGGCAGATGTCGTGGAGCGAGTGAAACACAGCACGACGAAAGGCAGCCGGAACGAAGGGTCGAGGCGCCGCCGCTGACATGTCACACCACAGTGAGCCAGGCACGAACGGATGAGGCACAAGTTGTAGACGGAGGGAACCCGGCTGACCGCGCAGTGCTTGCAGCTCTGGGTCTTCAATCTGGGCCTGCCCTAGGCGTTCCCAGTCCACAGCAGATGAAGCACTGCCAATGGAGGTAATGCGTGAAAGTGCGTCAGCAGCCTCGTTGTCGGTACCTTTGATGTGCCGAATGTCCGTCGTGAATTCCGAAATATAGGCGAGCTGACGGAGTTCCCGTGCGACGTACTTGGAGGAGTTCGTACGGAAAACGTACGCCAGGGGCTTGTGGTCCGTGAGAACGTGAAAGGACTGGCCCTCCAAAAAGTGTCAGAAGTGCTGGATGGTGGCGTAAATGGCGTCAGGCCGCTTTCAACGCTGCTAAACAAGCCGTCGCCGATTCGGTGCTTCTCATTCACCCGAGAACCGACGTCCCCGCTCGCATCATGGTGGATGCTTCCAGCGTTGCAATCGGCGCTGTTCTCCAGCAGAGAATCGACTCGGAGTGGCAGCCGCTGGGTTTCTTCTCTCGGAAGCTCCAACCTGCCGAGACGCGCTACAGCGTTTTTGGTCGTGAGCTGCTCGCGGATGAGGAGCTCTTGGTTGTGCGAAGCAGCTCAGTCAGCGGATGCAGACGCTCGGCGCAGTGGGGTATATAGCGTCGAGAGAAATTAACCAGGCCCAGGAACTCACGGAGCTGGCGGAGGCTGGTCGGTTCGGGGAAGTCCTTCACGGCTTCAACGTGAGAGGGTAAAGGGCGAATTCCTTGCGCCGAGATGTGATGGCCCAGGAACTCGAGCTCGGACGTCCCGAAGACGTATTTCTGGGCGTTGACAACCAGGCCAAATTGCTGAAGGCGTTTAAAGAGTTCTCGCAGGTGACGCTCGTGATCTTGTGGAGTAGGACTCGCGACTAGGATGTCGTCGATGTACGCAAATACAGCCGGAAGGCCGCGCGTCACCTCGGCAATGAACCTTTGAAATGTTTAGGCTTCGTTGCGTAGCCCAAAGGGCATGCGCACATGCTCAAACAAGCCAAAGGGTGTAGTGATGGCCGTCTTCAGGATATCAGCAGGCTCGGCGGGGATTTGGTGATATGCCTTGACAAGGTCCACTTTGCTAAAGATTGTGCACCCGCCCAAGTGGCTTGTGAAATCCTGGATGTGGGGTAGGGGATAGCTGTCGTGGACAGTCTGAGCGTTTAGCGCCCGGTAATCGCCGCAGGGACGCCAGTCTCCACTTTTCTTTGGAACCATGTGCAGTGGAGACGCGTGGTTGTTGGACGATGGGCGGATAATACCGAGTTCCAGCATGTGCTCGAATTCACGTTTAGCAGTCGTCAGACGCTCACCGAAGAGGCGGCGCGGCCGAGCTGCGACTGGTGGACCACGCGTGACGATGTGGTGGGTAACGCTGTGCTTGGGCGGCTGCTTTAAGTTGCAGGGTCTCGTAACCACAGGGAAGTCTTCGAGGATTCTGGCGTACGGGGATGAAGGAAGCAGCGTACGGATGCCAGTTGGAGCGACGGTAGAGAGTACGCCCAGGATGGAAAGGCGCGTCTTGCTGTCAATCAGGCGATGGTGACGCATGCTGACATCTAGGTCAAAGTGGGTGAGGAAATCGGAGCCGTGGATGGGCTGATTGACGTCGGCTACTATGAAGACCCACCGGAAGGCGCGTTGCAAACCAAGGTCGAGGGTGAGGGACCGCAGACCATACGTGGCGATAGAGGTAGAGTTCGCTGCACGAAGCGTAGGTCCAGGTGACTTAGACGTACGCTCATCCTTGGTGGCCGGTAATACACTGACCTCAGCACCCGTGTCTACAAGGAAGCGCAAAGCAGAAATGCGATCCGTGACCAGGAAAAGGCGGCCAGGTTGTAAGGCGAGGTCACTTGCCGCCATTAGTCATCTCGCGGCGCGTTTCCCGACCAGCTGCATGGGGAAGTGCACTGACGGGCGCGGTGCTGGAAAGTGCGATGGTACCAGCAGATAGCCGAGCTTCGAGGGTTGCGCGAACAAGAACCACCCGGGGAAGACGAACGGCGGCTAGGACGTGGGGAGGAGCCGCATCGGTGATCAGAGGACGTCCGAAGCGCTTCGATGGAAGCGGCGAGTTGATCGATCCGAGTCTCTAAGCGGGAAACGGCCGATGACTCTGCTGTCGATGCGAGCGGGTTGACTGAGGGAGAAGTCGCGTCGTGAACTGTATCAGCAAGCTCGGCGGCGCGGTCGAGGGTCAAGTCCCCTGCAGCAGCTAAAACGATGCGAGTGGACTGTGGCAAGCGCTGCAGAAAGAGTTCTTATAAAAGTGCACCGTTGGAGTCCACGTTGCTTGCGCCCACGAGCTGTCGGATGGTGTTGAGCAGCTGGGAAGGGCGATGATCTCCAAGCTCTTCGTGGGTGAGCAGGTGCCGGAGGCGCGCGCTCTCAGACGCCGTGGTTCGGTCCAGAATTCTCTGCTTGAGCCGCTGGTACGGAGCATCGTTCAAAGGTGCACCGATGACGTCTGCCACTTCATCAGCCACCTCCGGAGGCAGGTTGCAAAGCAAGTGGCGAAACCGAGTAATCTCCGAGGTGACGCGGTGCAGATCGAAGACGGCTTCGACCTGGGTGAACCAGACGTGTGGGTTCTTGCGCACGAAGGTGGGCAGACGGAGCTGTATGACTGCGACGTCCGGCGGCCGCGAGGAAACGTCAGGTAAAATAGGGCCCGAGGGCGCGAGGTTGCTGGGGCTGGTCATGTCTTAGTCCGGCGTCACCACTGTCGGGAACCGCGGGGTCGCAGCGGAGCGCAACAGAGAAAGTACCAGCGTGGCAGGCTTTCGCAATCGAACTGCCTGCGCCGTGCTGGCGCACCAAGCACGCGCCGCTCGTTTCTTTATTCTCCTCTTTCATAGCAGGCGCCAAGGCGCCGGCTAAGAGCGCCAACCAGTGGATGGTAGCCCGGAGATGCCTGCGGCACAGGTGTTTTTCTGTGCTACGCGAGGGCATAGATCTTGCCTTCGGTGCTGAGTGTGGTGACTTATACATATCGCTGGGCGAGGTCATCGTGAGGAGTACTGCCTACGATGAAATTGGACTGGTAATGCTAGCGAAGCTGGTGTTCACGGTTGGGTAGTAGCTGCGCTTGCAGCTGGATGAGAGATGCGAGTTTCAGGGTTGAAATGCGGGGAAACTCAGGCCGCCTCATGGCCTCAGGACTATCTTGATGTCCGAGTGTGCGGCTTAGTGGCCAAGACGTTGTACTGCTGAGCATGAGGTTGCGGGTTCGTTTCCCGGCCTTGGCGGCCGCTTTTCAGGTAGAGGGGAAAAGCAAAAACTCTCTTGTGTATGAGAGTTCGGCGCACGTAAAAGATCCTCAGGTGGTCAAAATTAATCCGGAACCTTCCACTACTGCACGCCTCATCACCTGCGTTGCACCGGCGCGTTAAACCCCAAAATCAATCAATCAATGTCCGTGTGCGGAGTGGCGATTGGGAGGATGCGGGAAACGAACTGTCGGGGTGAGCTCGGGCTGTGGCGGTCATTGCCGGTTCCGTCGGTGGTTTTGGAAACGGGTCTGTGATTCAGTGGTGCCATTGACGCGAGGGCGCAGCGTCTACGGCGCACTACGATCCAGCGGTTGGAGTTGGAAACAAGCGTCGTCGTCATCGACAGCGATGTGTATTTATTTCAGCGAGGCTTCTGGTATCGTATACCTCGGCACGGCGTTCGGCGTGGTTAGAAGAGCGTCACTTGTTGTTACTTTGGTTGATTTCGATGTAATTGTAGAGCCTGCGGCATTCGGGGCGGCGTCGCTGATCCGGTCGGTGAGCGTCACTGCGGCACGCCGCAGCTGCCCATCTGCGTCGGCTGCGGGAGTGACCGTAGCTAGGCCGGGTAGGGCCGATGGCAGGGCGAGGTGCATTACGCTTAGCCAAGCGACCCACCTGCGGGAATCTATCGCTGAATCGAGGGTACGGGTGATCCAATGGGGATGAGGATGCTATGAATCGATGCCGGTTGACTTAATGGTTATGGTGATACCAAATTAGGATGGTAGAGTTGGATTGTTGCGCAGATGCGGCCCGTTAGCTGGAGAGCCCATACGAGGACGTTTGACTAGTCTGGACCCCTAGCGCCGTCTTGAGTAGGGGAGTGCTTGCGCCCGTGCCGGTGCAGGCGCTCTGCCACATTGCAGCAGTCGAGCCGGATGCGGAGCAGTAGGCACCCGTCGTCCCTGCTGATGCATGCAGGTAGTGGCCGCGACGACAGGCCAGTCACAGTCCGAGGGTGGGGGTGCACCGTCTCCACCATGTGGGCAAGGGCACTGCGGGCCTTGTCGAAGGCCGTGACGTCCCGGGAAACTGGGGTGCCCACCTGTTGGGCGTCCCTGGCTCGAGCGTCGGCGTTCTCGCGGTTCCGGTGCCCCTGCGGCCCGGTAGCCAGTGGATCTGGAGGTCGCAGCCTCGGGAGGCAACCCAGTGGAGCTTGGCCGCAAGGTAGAGCTCCGGGCAGCCCGCCCTTGCGGCCCAGGCAGCCCTCCCTGGTTTGCTGGTCGGCCGCGTGCAGGTCTAGCAGGGCAGGCCGGGGGTCCATGAGTTCATGAGGCCTGGGGCCCCCTCTCCAGGAGGAGGTCACGCCAGGTGCAGCCTGGCCAGCTCCGCCCGAGTTTAAGAGCGCCATGTCTGCAGCAGCGAAACGGTTCTCAAATGCTTTCTTCGCAGCAAGGGTTAAAATTTCTGCTATTTGTAAAGAAGAAAAATGATACATTTATATTTCGCTTGCTTTGCTACACACATTTCTTAAAGTGTATTTATGAGAGAAAGTGCAAAGGAAATTATGTTTACTAAATTTATACTCCATTTTCAGCCGAAGTTTGCCTTCGAGCACAAGAATTTGAATATCGCAATTGGAGGATATGTTCTTTTCCATGCAAAATGGAAGCGGGGAGATAAGTGAGTAACTATTTGTTTACTTAGAATAGTACGCTTTGTGGGTAACATTTGAACACTGTTTGAATGCGGATGTCGTTTATAGGGACACTGAAGTGATTTGTACACATTGCGGGATTACGAGCGTAAAGTGTAGTCCGGAGTCCGTAGGCCGTGTTTCGATTACTCTGAGCGCGTTTACGCGAATTTATATAGTAGAAAAATCAATTCGAAAATGCTGTCCTCGGCTCCGCACCCTAGCCTATTCTTTGTTGCATTTTCGTGTGACGTCAGGAGGAGACGAGCTGGCAATTGGCTGCGCTACTGCCCGGTACGCCGACCTTCCGATCGACTGAGTCGGCCCAGCGTTTAGACCCCCGGCCGCCGACGGGTCATCGCAATTCGCTCTCTCAATTGAAACTAAGCCACAACACGTTCGTGACTGGGAGAATGTGCCTTTCTTTACTTTGTTAGCTTGTACAGTGTATCAAGCTCCGAGTCCGGATCGCTCCACACAAGCGCTGCACAAGTGCACATGGAACGCTTCGCTGACTTTACGCGAGTAGGAAAATCTAAGGTCACTTGCAGGCGGGAGAAGGGTCCCCGATGTCAATATTGAACTGAGGAAATAAAATGAACTGAAACCTTTACCGTACAGCGCAAAACTAGGGAGTAGGAAGAACCTTTTTTGCGCTGGGTGAACAAGCACAGCGGTCAGCAGCACCACCGCACATCTGCGACCGCTTTTCCGTCAAAGAAATGCCGAAGATATGGCGGACGTAAGATATTGTGGAAGTTTGGGGGACGCTTACTGCACGGGCGCAATACAACAAATTGTCACCTAAAGCGCTTTAAATGATAAAACTAAATAAAAGTGTGAACTGGTTATGCATTATATACTTTATATATTCATCCTCGACAGAGCTGGTTCGTGGCCGAGTAGTCTGAGGCGCTAGGTTATTGTTTTGCATGCCGCAAGTTTGAATCACCAAGGGTACATCCTTTTTTTTTGCTGGTTGATTTGTTTCGTTTTCGGCCGGTGTTTTCTTAACTGCGTTCACCATTTTTGGGCCGTAACGTGCACTGCTCCGCGAGCAAGTTCGCAGAAGGCACGCAGACTGCCACTGACGCGCTAGCGAGTTCTCGTTAGTGTGCTGTTGCCACAAGCACCGACTGCTTGTGGGCAGTGGGCAAAGGCCTGAATTAGAACACCCTTAGCCTAATGCGAACACTCTTTTCACAATACAGGCATGAGTGAAGGCAAGCTCCGAATATGTGGGAAAAGCGCATGGCATTTGAGCGTCCCCGGTGACGCGGACGGCGTTCATCCACTGCATTGGCATCGGCTAGTGATTTCTACGATTCCGAGTCGTCCAGGGAGGCTTATCTCAGGCGTTCTACATCCGACATGGCAGAAGCGCGGTACGGCGATTACTGGGGTATCGAGAATGCCCATCCATAGATGCCGTCGGATGTTAAGCATGCTGTTTTACAGAACCGAAACTGAAACTTCTTTGAATGCTAACCTTGGACATCGCCCAATCACGATGCCATCTGGTCCTGACATCACAGCCTTCAGTTGGTGAGTCCGCCACAGACCGCTCATGGTAGTTTTTCTTCTTTCCCGCTTTATAACTAATTAACGACTTATAAATGGTATAAACGATGAAAAGTGCGGTAATTTAAGCCAGTCTACGCAGAGCAAACAAAACCAGAAGCTTGACAAATCCACTTCAGTGTCCCTTTACCCTAACATAAAAGCATTAAAGATCATTTTATATTTTTTGCTTTGCTGTCGTACTGCGTTTCATTCGCAAACCGAAGCATGCCAAATGGTGCAATATTCACTAATCAGAAACAACCACCAGAGAGCTGTTACGCTTTAAGACCTGGAAGCACCTTGTAAAGCATTTGCAGAATAACGTCGGGTTTGCAGTAATATGTTCAGACTATGAAATGTTTGACAAGTACATGAAATACGAAGACAGTGTGGAAATTTGCTGTACTGACAAGTTCCGCAACTGCCACTGGTTTAAATGCTGTGTTTCATTTATTTTTATCAATTGGTGGTTGTTTAGAGGCTCTCTGAAAATTCCATTTTGGAAATTGTCGGTTATGGTTTCTACATTTATATTCATGGAACATTTCGTTTTTTTAAAAGCCTCGTGCGCTATAGAAAGTCCCGACAAAAATGAGTATTCTAGCATAACATTTGCTACTGCAAGCTAGAACTGCAGCAGAAACTGTAGCAGAAGTACGCGTAATGCGCCCTTTTCCGTCGCACCTAGTTTTGTTTTGCCTAATAGGCAGTCTTTTTAAGAAATCCACCAAAGCAATCAGTGAAATTGATCGACCATTATTCGAGCTTTAAAGTTTGAAAAACTAGAACGGGTTTGCAACCTGCTGTCGCACATATTTAGAGAATTTATGGTCATTAAACTTCATTCAAAACTCCTTTTTTCTGCATCTCTCAACTTCTTTCTTCAAAGTTTTAGTTCCTCTCGCTTGAGACAGCGGGCCATGCGCTGTGGGTATTTACTCAATTTAGTGTTATTTATAGTGTATCAGCCAAGCCTAAAATATTTTACTGGTAATCGGAAAATTCTGTTAACAATCCACACACTAGTTGGCTACAAGCATAATGATTGACATGAATTCCACAGTAAGCTAAAACATTTGCAGGGTACCATCAAGATGCATGACCGAAGGTACGAAAATAAATGGCAGGCTTGTTCAAATCTTCAGTGTAAATTTAAAGCTGGTAGCATGTAAGTCATCGAGATATACAGGGGTCAACCATAACTAAGGCAATGCAGATTGATTACAAACGCTCCTTTATTATTGCTTGCTCCTTGTAGAAATACGCTTGCTCTAGCGGCGATGATGCGCCAAAACTCGATTGCCACGAAGCGCGTCGCCTTGTTTGGCAAGGGAACGTTTCACGTCAGCGATAACAATTTACTTCGATCAGAACTCTCTTACAAATAAACGTATATATATCGCCTCATGTAAAATGGTATCTCCGTACGCTTCACAGAGAACAATGGTTGGTGCAGACCTTCACAATGTGTATGCTGCTGTGAAACCAAAGCCTTATATAACTCGAATGCACGACGCTGTCTTTTTTAACAGATGATAGAAAGCGCTTTATACAGTAGCAAGCAACTGATTTTCTTACTATTAATAAGGCACACCGATGTAATATCCCAAAAAGATCAAAATGCTCCTTTGAACCAAAAGTGACACTGGGGCATTTGAAGCAAAACATTTCCCTCATCCACGTGCAGTCTCAACGAGGTCCAGAGTTTTTCCTTGGAGGTTGGCTGCAGAAGTGATGCAACCGCGTTCATAAGTCGTTCTCTTGCGAAAGGAACGCAATAGCATCTTAGTTTGTATATTATCATCGGCGTCTCAACTACTGCGGTGGGGTGACCATCACCTGGCAATAAATTGTATATGGATGAAAGAAAATCAAATATCATGATAAGATGCATCCCCAAATTTAAATATCTTATAAACGTTCCTGCAGGTTAATAGAAAGATTGAGAAGAAAAGCGTTTACCTGAACAGAATGCCTCTAGGTTAAGTGGGAAAGGGAATGTAGGAGGTAGGGGTGTTTGCTCCCTGCGATATTTTTTTTAAATGAACCGTGTGGGTATCTTGGGACCTCTTAGGTAATCGCTACACTACAGGACTGGTCGATTGGAGCTGACCCTTGGCTGTTTACTGCAAGACCGAAACTGCTTTTAGAGAAAAGTGTCAAAAACGTTACGCGTTTTTGCGCATATTACGCACCCCGACGAAGGAAATTCTTTGTATTGTATATTTCGGCTGTGTTGCTGAGTTGTAAGCCTATTTTTGAAGATTGACTACAAATAAGTACATGAGCTAAGCAACAAAACTACTTTTTAAATAATTAGAACAGCCTCAGCTTTATTTTTCTTCATTGTGTAAGAGTCAAGTTTTACCATGACAAACCCCCCATTTTTATGTCAGTTCTCATTATTGCCTCTAATCAACGGTTGCTGTGGCATCGATTTTTCTAGAGTTCCTAGAATTCCTTAAATATTGATATTTGCGAGTAGGTTCAACGTGATCGAAAATGGCTCAAAGGCGCAAAAAGTTTCGACACGGGAAGAAACAAACACGACAGACAAAGCACTACTTCAAAACACTACAACTCACTGTTTGAAATGCAGAAACACAGTTATTTAGATAAATTTAAGTTAAAATTCGGTTCCTGGTCTGGATTGTTTGTTTCTTCTAGTCGCCGCGTTTTTGCGCCTTCGAGCCCTTTTCAATTTAAGGTACGTGTAACTCTAGGAAGATCTTTTAAATAAAAAGTAATTAGCCGCAAGGTACGACACTCCCGCCGTCTACCGACTGTAGATGGTACAAAAAATACAGAAAACGTCATAGATTATGGTTATTTCTTGTAATATCACCTATAGAAAACACGTGACCAATTATGTAAGAATGTCTGCAAGAAATGTCATTGGTTGTGCGACAATCAACTATTCTGGTTCAAAGTGAATCAAATACCTGCAAAAAGCAGGCCATACATACCTTGGATGAACGAACCTTATCCTAAAAGAACGCCAATAATAAATCGCACGGTTGAGTGCAATATGCAAATGCTGTACAGTATTATGTTTTCATAAAGCACGAAGTATATTAGGTAGGCAGGACGATGTGTGAATGTAGGACTCAATAACAACGAATAATGTCCTATCAAATACGGCTACCTAGTCCAACGAGCACAGACTTACCTCAAGATTTCAAGTTACCACAGGCAAGTACACTGATTAACAGCTGTGATTATGGAAAATCTTAAAATTCTAGGCAACGAAAATATTCTCAGAGACAAATGCGCAAGCCAGCTGTCACTAGCACTATCTGAAAAAATAATATAGTTGAGTATTGTGATTCCGGGTCCGTTGAAAAGTTTCTTCTCGTAAAAATAAACTGTGAGTGTCGACCCTTTTCTTAACGCCTCAGCATTCGTCTTTATCTTTTTTCCGCCTTTTAAACACGATCGATGTTTGTAATTACAGAATAAACCTGAGGCTTGATACTCCAAAATTCCGTGACCACATTCTTATGACCGTTTCTTCTGGCGGGGAGACGACTTGCCTTCTCAAGATGTACGAGGACGGATTTATATTCAGACGTGTCGACGACAAAAACGAAGCAACGCTATTTCGTAAGGTCAGAGAAATACCATTGGACAAAATGTACATTGAACCAATGCCGGAAAACATCGTCAATTTAATAATCGTACGTACCACACCGACATTCACCAAGTCGCTGCAATCCACGGCGCTGATTGCAATCGTTTAGAGGAGGCTGGTAAACCTTGAGTCATAAATGGGCCATAAAAAAAAGATGCAATTTAGTTATATTTGAAGGATCTGTCATTTTCTAACACACTCCACTCTATTGCAGTCATGTGAGAGGCAGGAGTGACGTATTCTGGGCTAGCACTGTACAACTAATAATCAGTGTGTTACCTACACGTTAGGAATGAATTCTTGCAATCAAACAAATAAGACGGGCACTGCAATCTCCCAGTAATGTTTCGAATAATTTACATCATTTCGCCCCCTCTTGCTAAGCAGACGTGTATGCGCGCTGCAAAGAAAATGAGCGCAGATTTTTCGAACTGTCGTTATGCGCCGCTGTATATTTAGGTGTTACTTCAGCAAGCGGCCAAGCAGTCATTCTAGCAGCTTGCGGGTAGCATACGTGATTTTTCTAGTAGACTTTGTACGCCGATTTAACCACAGCGGCTCAGTGTTTTTGAACTCCGTCAGAGGGTTTACGTTAACCAGCAGCTCCATTTTTAGGCCTAAAGGCTCTCAATGTGATGATGATGATGATGATAATATTTAGAGGCCCTCCCTTTGTATCGGGACGTCGGTTGTCAACAACCGACTTGCTGGTGTTTTTCTACTTGTTTGCCCGACACTTCACAACCTAATGGGTTATCCCCCCGCACTCTCCTGGTTTTAAACTCCCATCGCTTCAAACCCCTTTCTGCCCTTTCAACCCTGTTATCTCGCCCCTTCTGATTCTATTTTGGTATATTACTCATCCTACGTCCCAGCCTTTTCCATACTATTCGTCCACCACCACTCTAGCCGCCTCTTCGTGACCTCTATGGCACTGAAGTTGAGGCTGCCCCTCACACCAAATCACAGTCTTCGTCAACGCCACTTCCCCATCGCCCTGTCGGGGTCGTATCTCTGTGCAGTCTATGGCAACATCCCGTACGGTACCGGATCCCTGCCGTAGCACACACAAGTTTCGTCCTGTTTGCTGTGGTTAGCCATGTATGCACGTGTTCTCAGACACTCCACCCACGCTTCAAAAAGCAATGCACTGACTTGCGTATTGCTAGTGAAACGTTCCTTCCTGATGTCTAGTTTCTCTGTTCTATAAGTCTCGAGGGTTTTTCCCTTACAATCCCGGCACCCAACTCGTCGTCTTTGCTGCTGTTACCCCTTTCTTAACTGTAGTGTATACACCAGCTTCCACTACTGAATTTCCGTACCGCTTGGTCAGCTGCGTGTTCCTCCGTCTACACCGCGTGTCCATGCTCCTCATTGACAGGTACCTAACCATTCTCACGGCCCATTTTTTCTACTTCATGTCACGCAGTCTCTCCTCCAATTTTATCTTGTTCTGCACCTCCCTTCCCTCAAAGGTCTACCACCACATACCCCCTGTACCGCTTCCTTCGTAGTTTCGCTTTGAGCCCCTAGGGCCAGCCTACCTACCGCCTTCTGATTTACCTACAGGCCCGCTTGTGTCTCTGGTTCATGAACAGAACTGAATTTCCGAAAGTCAATCCTTGTACCGGACCCCCTTCCAGACTCCCCTTACCATCTCGTATTTGTTGTAGCCCAGCCCCACAGTGCTCCATGTTTTATTAGAGCCGGGTTCCATCTTCCTTTTGTTTTTAGATGAAACTCATGCACATGCGTGTAATCGGCGCTGTCTTTCAGCCATACTGCTAAATATTTATACTTTACCCGTGGTAATTCTACTTGTTGAAATGATGCCGATTTGTGCTCCATGCCGTGATCCCCGATTTTTCTCTGCTAAAAGATAGCCCAAGGTGCGTCGTGTCCTCCCAGCATATATCCAGCATATATCCTGTCCGGTATTCCGCCATCAACAATATGCCGTCTGCATACAATAATCCGGGAATTTGTTATTTTACCACCTGTCATTTTTAATGTATGATAAATCGAATCCCAGCCTACTCCCTCTTGCCTCCTTTCTAATACCGCCATGTAGATCATCAACAGCAATGGAGCAACAGGACATCGTTGTTTCAATTCCTTGTAGGTGTGTACAGGCCTAATTGTATGTTATCCCTTCCCACACTATTTTCACTTGGTTCTCCCGGTATAGCTCCCTGGTTAAGTTAATAAATTCTTCCCCCACTTCCTCGTCCTCCAGGTTACTCCACAGCCGCTCCTTGTCTGCAGTATAGTAAGCAGCTTTAATATCCAGAACGGCTAACCACAAACGTCTGTTTTAGATCTTCGCCACCTCTATGCATTGATGTGCTACAAATAGGTATTCATCTGGTCTTCTGTCCTTTCGAAACCCTTTTTTGAAGTTCCCCTAGCACTCTATTCTCCTCTACCGACTGCTGTAGTTGAAATTTCCCTGTCTGCATTCCCAACCTGTGTACCACGGACGTGACGGTGAGTGGCCTATACGAGCTCGGTCTAGCCTCGTCTCCTTGGCACTTATAGATTAAGCTAATCCTACTCGTACTCATCGTGTCCGGTATTGCCTTGTTCTCTATCCCCGTGCTAATGGCTTGTAGCAGCCTTCCATTGTTCTTTGGTCCTAATTAGTTGATCAACTCCATTAGTATCACATCCGAGCCCACAGCTGTATTTTTGGGGACCTTTCCCTCTGCTTTTCCCTACTTGAGCTTGTCCTGTCGTATCTCCAGACATTTCACCGCCTCCCCCCCTGTCCGGACATGGATGTGACGCTGCGGGGCCGCTCTGTCTAGCTTACAGAATATCTCAGTGATTATTCATGAAGGAATCCCATTGCCTGCTATTCCTTTACCATCTGGTCCGCTTCATTTTCTATAGTAGCAATTTCTGTGCTTCCCGTGGGTCTCCCTCATGCCCGCACAAGGTCTCAAAACATTTTCTGCACGTCTCTACCCCTCCTCTTTTTTGCGCCACCAATAGCTCGCTGTCGCCGTTTACATTCGCCTGCACCAACAGTTACACTTCCACTGTACTTTCCTTATATTGCGCCGATTTTGTGTCCACCTCTTCCTGCGGCCTCCCTGCCCGCTTGGCCTGCCCGTGTTCTCTAGACGCCTGTTTGCGGCTCTCTATAGTTCCGCGAACTAGGCATTGGTTTTGTTTGCTTATGTTTTGTTTTTACTACCTGGCGCACGCCCGGCTGTGTTATCTGTGTCCAAAGGGAAGCGCGTGTTCCATTCTTTATTTTTATGTAGCACGAGTTATCTTATAATGATAAGGAGAGTTTTTCGCGCTAACGTCACTAGCCTGGAATAATCTTCCTTGTTATACATTGTGTAAATCGACGGTGCGAGAAACACTCGCGCCGAAAAATAAAAGCCTGCAGAGCAGATGCCGCGGTACCCGAATCGCTGAAGCTCGCCCGCACAGGTCACTTTGTTGACTGCTGCTTCGCCGCCTGTGTATTCTTTGAGTTGTTAGGTGAGCACAAGTTCACTCCAATAAACGTGTTTTCCTTCAAGACAACTGCGTGGTCTTCGGCTTCGTGACATCTGGTAGAGGTGCGGAGTACGCACCCTTATGCTCCCTCCCTACGACCTCTGGAAGCTGCCAAGCCAGAACAACCAGAGCCAGCCGCCGACTGCAAGGTTTAATGCACGAGTTCGTCTTCTTTCAGAAGGTCCCAAGAGAACGGATGCTGCAACCAATACTATGCAGAAACAAGCCACTTCTTCCTTCGTCCTGCAGCAGCCCCGGGAACCGCCATCGTTCCGGGAGCCCCCGCTGAAGACCCAGAAGAATTGTTGTAGTAGCTGGAGCGCGTCCGCATCTTCAACAGGTGCGCCGATGAAGAACCTTTCCAGTATGTCTTCTTTTACTTCGAAGATGCAGCTCGACCTTGGTTCGAGAACCATGAGAGCTCTTTGACCGAACGGACTATATTCAAAAGCGAGTTCCTTAAGACCTTCACTACCGTGGTGAGAAAAGTGTGAGCTGCGCTTTTGCTTGAAACTCGAACGCAGCACCCAACGAAGAAGTCGGGGTCTTTGTTGAAGAAAGTAAGCGACTATTTCGTCGTGCGGACCCAGAAATTACGGAAGAAAAGAAACTGAGATATGGTATGCGAGGAGTAACGCAAGAACTCTTTGCTTGCCTTGTCAGCCACTCCCCTAAAATAGTGGAAGAATTCGCCTCTGAAGCTGCCGCGATAAAAAAGACACTGGAAATTTGAACGGGGAAGTAGGACCGCCCTGTCAACGCGATGTTCTCGAAAACGATCGGTGCGGCAACTGCAAGCTCCGATACATTGCGGGAGACCATCCGAGCAGTGGTCAGGGAGGAACTTCGGATGTTTTTCCAACGACGCCGCCACTTCAAATGGCTTCCCTGACCGAAGTTACCCGAGAAGAAGCCGAAAACGCCCTGAGAACTTCTACGCCGTCGGAAGCACCCCGCAAACCACAAGCCATGACTTACTCCACGGCTGTTCGTCGACAACGACCTGATCCAACCATTCGTCCTGACGCTCCGCCGTATCGCCGTCCACTGGCGCCCGCACGACCCCCTGCAGCCCAAAACCAGAACCCGCGGAAGACGGACGTCTGGCGGACCCCCGATAATACTCCGCCGTGCTGCCACTGCGGAGAGGCCGACCACATCGACCTTGGCGGCCCCTACGAGAGGCTCGGTTTGCGAGGGTTCTCCTTCGACGCACCCCACCCCGCACCCCGCCTTAGCGCCCATCGGAGATCGGAGAATACCTGTCCAACACCAGCCGTGAACCTGCCTGTTTCTACTGATCGCCGTCGTCCTACCCATACCAGTCACCCAACCGCCGTAGCAATGCTGATTTCGCACGTGGAAGGTCCCCCAGCCAACGCGCGGGAAACTAAAAGTAGCAACTTCTGGAGGTAAATCTGCACGACCGCGGAAAAATGAAAACCATCCAACGACGCAACGACTCGCGGAAGACGATGATCCCCGACATACCCACAGCCCGCCGACCCGATCTAACCCTGACGAAACTCCCGAACACGACGACAGCTACACGGCATGACGCGTACCACACATGACTAAACCTGCAGCTGAAAAGATGACGACCACGACGCAGAGTGCCCTACCGTCAAAACGCACAAGCCCGATACGACACCACGACGCACCCGAAACTCGACGGCAGCGTCCGATGTTCGGCTGTCCATCGACGGCTTTGAAGTAGTCACCCTTATAGACATGGGAGCCGACTACTCAGTCATGAGCCGACCATTTGCGTCTAAGCTGAAGAAAGTTATGACCAGATGGGACGGCCCGCACATTCGTACAGCAGGAGGTCACCTCGTGACGCGAAGTGGAACGTGCACATCGTGCGTCACCATACACGGCACAACGTACCCTGCGGCATTCGTCATTTTGCCTAACTGCTCCCGCGACGTAATTCTTGGAATGGACTTTTTGATGGACAACCTCCAATACTTGATCTACTAGCCAAGTCCATAACTTTTTCCTCCGATCACTTTATTACGCCCGAACCGAACCCCTAACACCGTGATGCTTGCCAACCCTGCCACCCCGAGCAAGATGATGATCACCGTCTGCTGTGAAAACGCTGTTCCTGACGTCGACTCTATCGTAGAGAGTGACCAAAGGTTGTTCCTCGACCGCGGTGCCTCCGACGCAAAAGGCATTGCGCGCTTTAGGCAACGTCAAACCTAAGTATTGGTCACTAATTTCAGCGAGGAATACCAGCATTTAAACAGGGGCGCTGCAATTGTGTTCCTCGAAGAAACACAAGAAACAAGGGACTTTATCGCGGTTGCCGACTTTGAACGCGCACGCGAAGATACCTTCAAGCTTTCGAATAACTTCGACGTGAATCCGGCGTTACCGCAAGAAGAACGGTAGAAAATTTTGGATTTTCTGCGTCGCTACAGAGAGTCTCAAAACTACGTCCGACACCTCTGGCGAAGCAAGCAATAGTAACCGAAGATGGAGCCCAACCTAATCGACAGTCACCGTACCACGTCTCTTCACACGATCGGGAAGCCATCGGGACTCAAGTCGACGACATGATACAGCCATCGAAAGGCCCTGCACTGCGCTGGTCGTACTGGTGAAGAAAAATATGGCACATTAAGGTTTTCCAATGACTTCCGGCGACTGAACGAAATCACCTTGAAGGACGTATACCACATCTCCCGAATCGACGAAACCCTCGACCACCTCTGCACGCGAAATACTTATCATCAATGCATCTGAAGACCGGTTACGGTCAAATTACCGTCAAATTGAAGTGGACGACGGAGACCGAGAGAAGACTGCATTTATAACCCCGGACAGCCCGTACGAGTTCAAGGTGATGCCATTTGGGTTGTGCACAGTGCCAGCAACGTTTCAATGAGTCATGGACACGGTGCTAGATGGCCTGAAGTGGCACACCTGCCTCGTATACCTCGGCGACACTGTGGTATTCCCCCGAACTTTCGACGAACACATTTCGAGGTTGGACTCTGTACTCGAGGCCATTCGTACGTAGGGGTTAACGCTAAAAGCCTGAAAAGTACCGTTCGCGTACGGGAAACTCACGTTTTTGGGCCACGTCGTCAATGCCGCAGAAAACCTGCCTGACTTGTCAAAAACTTCAGCCATAGCCAACTTCCCAAGCCCCAAAGACACGAAGGGCATGCGAAGATTTCTCGGACTGTCCGCATACTAACGGAGCTTCGTCGCGAACTTCGCACGCATTCCAGAGCCACTCACGCGCTTGACGAAGGATAGCACCCCTTTCAGCTGGGAAAACGCCCAAGAAAAAGCATCCTGCTAGCTGCAGCAACGGCTGAAAACCCCGCCCGTGCTCACTCATTTCGACAAAAAGGCCGAAACGGAAATGCACACGGACACCAGTGATGTAGGCTTGGGTGCAGTCCTCGTCCAAAAGCCAAGCGGTTGCGATGAAGTAATCGCCTATGCAAGCCGTGGTCTGTCGAAGGAGGAACAAACTACTCAGCTTCTGAGAAAGAGTGCCTCGCTATTATATGGCCGATTTCAAAATTTCGTCCATGCCTTTATGGTACACAAACCCAGGTTGTGAGATACCGCCATGCGCTGTGTTTGCTCGCTAATTTGAAGGACTCCTCGGGCGTCTTTGGCGGTGGAGCTTGCGGCTGCGAGATTTATACGTAACAATTGTCTATAAATCACGCAGGAAGCACTCCGACACCGACTGCCTGTCCCGCGCCCCAATCGAAATACCACCACAAGACTCCGATGAATTCAGCGCATTCGTCGGAGTCGTGACTAAGAGCTACCTGACTGCCCAGCAGCTTGCCGACCCCGACATACGCGTCGTGATCGACTACCTCCAAGGATGCAACGTCGCCGTGCCCAGGGCCTTCAAACGCTATTTGCCTGCATTCAGCGTTCACAGAACGAAGTATCTTCTTGTCATCCCAGCAGATCTTCGTGATAAAATTCCGGAAGCGTGCCGCGCTGACCCGTCATCCGCACATCTCGCACAATTGAAAAAATCAAGGCGAAGTACTACTGGCCCCGCCTTACATCCGACGTAAGCCACTACGTCCGGAGCTGCTGTGACTGTCAGTGACAAAAAACACCGCCTATGAGACCCGCCGGACTTCTGCAGACGATCGCCGTCCCATCAAGGCCCTTCCAGAAGATTGAAATGGACCTTCTGGGGCCGTTTCCTACATCACGACCTGACAACAAGTGGATTGTAGTGGCGACAGACCACATGACGCGCTATGCAGAGCCCTCCGCTATTCCGAGGGGTACTGCACGAGAAGTCGCGAAGTTCTTCATAAATGAAGTTGGGCTGCGACATGGCGCCCCTGAAGACCCAATCACGAACCACGGAACGGCTTTTACAGCGATGCTGATGCAAGGAATCTTACGCTACAGCAACATGGATCACCGAAGAACGACGGCGTACCACCCCAAACAAATGGAACAACGAAACGTTTGAACAAGAAGATTGCGGATATGTTGTCTATGTACGGCGACATTGAAAATAAGTTCTGGGACGAAGTGCTCCCATATGTCACGTTGGCGTACACCACGGCTATCAAGAAACTACGAAGATGACACCATTCGAGCTTGTCTACGGAAGACGACCGACCACGGTGCTTCACACCATCCTTCCACACGTAGAAGACGACGACCTCAACGCTGACGTCCAAGGATACCTTCAGCATGCGGAGGAGGCTCGGCAGCTTGCTCGAGTTGGTAGAACAGACCAGCAGCTGGTGAAGGCCGGCCGCTACAACCTCCGACGCTGAGACGCCGAGTACCATCCAGGGGATCGTGTATGGGTTTGGATTCCCATCCGACGACGCGGACTGCGTGAGAAGCTTCTGCGACAGTATTTCGGACGCTAACAAGTTCTACGACGTGTTGGCCAACTTCCCTACTAAGTGATCCCCGATGGTGATTCCGGCAGATAATGACGACAGACGCTACCCGAAGTCGTCCAGGTGCTTCGCCTGAAAACTTACTGGGCAAGATGATTGAATTTTTTGTTGTTGTTTGTTCCAACTGCAGTTTTATTTTAGCATCAGGTCGATGCACTCTTAGAGGGGGAGTAATACCGCGAACTAGGCATTTGGTTTGTTTGCTTATGTTTTGTTTTTACTGCCCGGTCGCGCCAGGCTGTGTTATCTGTGTCCCAAGAGAAGCGTGTGTTCCATTGTTCATTTTTATGCCGCACGGGTTATCTCATTTTGATACGGAGAGTGTTACCCGCTAACGTCACTAGCGTCGAATATTCTTTTTTGATCTATAATGCTGCAGATGTGAATCGAAGCTTCGAGAAACACTCGCGCCGGAAGATAAAACCCTGCAGTGCAGACGCCTGGGTATCGGAATCGCCGGCCCTGGCACGCGCACATCACTTTGTTGACGGCTGCTTCGCCGCCTGGGTATTCATTGAGTTGTTAGGGGAGCAGAATAAATGTGTTTTCTATCAAGACAACTGCGTCGTCTTTGGCCTCGTTACAATAGCGTCCTTTATTTTTGCGTTCCACCAGCTTCTTGGCGTTTTCTTTCTTTTTACTGATTTGCCCTGTGTGGCTTTAATATGTTTCCTGCATAGTTTTGATGAACCTGTCATATTACCATATTTTTCCTGTACGGAGGATTTATTCCAAGGCCGAAGGACCGGTCAGCTCAAAGTCAGCTCCAGGAGTCAGGAGCACGAAGTCCGCTCTGTAGTGTTAGCCGAGAGCAAAAGTTGTTGTTGTTGTTGTTGCGCCTTTAGGTATGGCACATACCCAATCAGGGGATCGGCCAATGAACAGATAATGGTTAAAATGAATGGAATTCTTTTCTAATCACGCTACATTTAGGAAAGATATTTTACACCGGTTTGAGAAATTTTTGAGAAAAAAGGAAAAAAAAATCCTGAAAAATCAAAGCGAGGGTGACGAATCGCAATCATAAAGAGAATCGTTTTGAATTTTCAATGTAGCGCAGGAGGGCAGAGCATACATCCCGGCGGCAGAACCCCGTTTCGGATGCCCCGAACGACAGAATAGCCGGCACTGTTAGGGATATCCCCAAACTGTTAAGCGGCACCTCCAGGGACTGACGTCTGAGTCGGGAAAAACGTCGGCATGTCAAAAGGTAGTGATTGACAGACTCGTCTTCGTTGCAATAGCTGCACAGAGCTGTTGGCGCCAGACGAGACCTGTGCAAATACCTATTTAACTTGGGTACTCGACAAAGTAAGGCTGTAATAATCACCTCTAAGTTGCGTGAAGGGCACCATTCAGGTTTCCATGAAAATTTAAGATGATTAATATCCCTTAATGATAATAAAACCGATTCTTGCCGTACTTGGAGTTTCGGCATCCTACGGTACCTAGCTGCTGTTATTAAAGTTGTCGGCTCTACGACGTCTACTACAGGCCCAGAAAGTGCTATCCTTGCTAGAGAGTCGGCAGTCTCGTTGAATGTGATCCCTGCATGACCAGGAACCCAAAGAAGGTGAATTTCTGTGAAGTGAGGTGGCAGGAGTGACCGAAACGTCCGCAGAAGGGGAGTGTCTTTAGGGGAAGAAAGGGCTAGGCATACAGAAAAAGAATCGGAAATTATCATTGGAGATGTAATTGACACATCCTGCTTTCGTAGAGCCAGGACAATTGCCAGGAATTTCGCAAAGAATATGGGGATAAAATCACGCAGACGAACCGAAAAGGTCCAGTTAAGGGAAAGGGAAAATATTCCGATACCGGATTTTTCTTCTCGCTGAGAGGCATCTGTATAAATTATAGCACCTGGCTGCATAGAGGCCAAATAATCTTCGACAATGCGATTGAGTAGCCGGGCTGGTAAAAGTTTAGCATTTTGGGGGAAAATGTTCCGGAAATTGATAGAAAGAGGTGAACTCCTGTCAGTGTATGGAATAATCTGATTTATTGCTACACCCAATGAAGAAAGGAAGCTCTGTATCAAAGTGCTTTGTGGACATAAGGACCTGGGCCATTGATGCACCATAAACGCACTTGGTTCTGCAATAAAGATAAACTGCTCCCTCTTCACCTCAGAGCTATAAGCTCTCAGAAAAGTTTCAACCGTCAGAATCCGGAACCTATTAGGCAGAGGAGGAACGCGTGCTTCCAAGTAAACTACTGCATTTGCTGCATTCTTAGGCAACCCTAAACAGCAGCGAAGAGCCTGGCGCTCCAGAATAACCAGACCATGAAGCTTATACGCGGCGCACCCAGAGAATAACACGCACTCAAACTCTAAAATGGGGCGAGCGTACATTCTATATACCATAAGAAGGGTCTCTCTGCGCATGCCCTTCTTTCTATGACTGAGACTTCTCAACATCCTAACAGCACGTGCACCTTTGGCCTCAATGAGGGCTATATGTGGGGTCCAGTCAAGTTCACTGGTGTAAATTATCCCGAGGTACTTTAAAGAAGGAACCTGAGGAATTATGCACTGTCGGTAACTGAGAGTAATGTTAACAGGACCTGAGATTGGAAAAACTAACAAGGAACATTTGTTCACATTCATAGAGAGACAAATACTGTCCAACCAGGAGGCAATAATATTCAGATAAGACTGCAATAATTTGTAAAGAGATTGAATGTCAGGTGCTGATGCAAAAAACGCAATATCGTCGGCATATACATATGTAGAAACACCAGAAACCACCGGAATAGCGCTTACAAGGATGTTAAAAAGAACAGGGGAAAGGACTGCCCCTTGCGGTACGCCCCTAGACTGTGGCCGCTGTGAGGAGGTAGCAAAAGTGAGAGGCAGCTTCTTCTTCCTTCCAAGCGTTAGCGATGCGGCTGCCGTCTATTGTTGTCACTTGACTGCGATGACGATGCTCTACCGTTTCGGCACGTACTCTCTCATGGCGAGTGGACAGTGCTTCCTATACTCGGGTTCCTCCTTCGTGAATTGTGCTGGCGACGGGCATCCTTACAATTGCTCCCGGGGAAAAAGAGCCATCCTGGCGATCAGGGAGTCCAAATGGTGAGAAGCTCAACGTAAGGCTTGAGGCGCTGGACATGTACTATATCACGGCCGCGGCGTCGCTGGTCGGGTGATGGGGCAACGGGCTCGACAATGTAATTGACAGGAGAGGTGCGTTTGATGACACGGTAGGGACCATCGTATCGCGAATGAGCTTACTGCTCAATCCAGGAGCAGTCGTTGGCACCCATAGACAAACAAGTGATCCGGGTAAGAAGCTTGGTGCAGAGGTGTTTTCGTCATGTTGTATCTTCTGTCCTTGTTGGTCTTCCTTGGTTAGTGAACGTGCCAGTTGGCGGCATTCTTCGGCGTGTTTCGCAACGTATGAGTTGGTCGTGCACTCTGAGTCATCAGGGCTATAAGGACGTATTGTGTCCAGCGTACAAGAGGGCTCGGGTCCATACAAAAGAAAAAACGGAGAGAAGCCAGTCGTGGGTTGCGTGGCGGTGTTATGCGCATATGTAACAAATGGAAGGATGGTGTCCCGATTAGAATGATCAGATGCCACGTACATTGCGAGCATATCGCCTAGCGTCCGGTAGAAACGTTCGGTGAGACCATTGGTCTGTGGGTAGTACGCCGTTGTGGTCCGATGGATGGTTTGGCAGGCTGTGATGAGGGCTTCTATATCTTCAGACAGAAAAACCCTTCCTCTGTCACTGAGTAGTTGTCTAGGCGCTCCATGTCGTAGAATGAAGTGCCGAAGGAGGAAAGAGGCAACGTCAGGGGCAGTTGCAGCCGGCAGTGCTGCCGTGTCTGCATATCGGGTCGGGTGGTCAACAGCCGCAACAACCCACCTGTTTTCAGCTGCCGTGCAAGGGAGAGGCCCATAGATGCCGATGCCGAAGCGGTCGAAGGGTCGTTCTGGACATGGTAAAGGTTGTCGAGGTAAAGGTTGTTAAAGGTTGTCATAAGGTAAAAAGGTTGTCATAAGGTAAAGGTAAAAGGACATGGTAAAGGTTGTCGAACGAACTGACGAACGAAACGGTACATGCCGCGCCAGTAGTACCGCAGGCGCGAACGTTGGTAGGTTTTGGGTACACCAGCATGGGCGCAGTGCGGCTCGTCATGAAAATATGCGCGTATTTCTGCACGTAGGTGGCGTGGAAATACTAGGAGCCACTTGCGACCTTCGGGTTGGTAGTTGCGTCGAAACAGCAGACCGTCACGAATGGCGAAGTGCGACGCTTGCCGGCGTAGATTTCGAGATGCACCTTTCGCCGATGAGCCTGACAGGAATTTGAAGATGGACGAAATCCAGGCGTCTTTCTTTTGCTCGGATGACATGGACTGTATCTCCAGTGGTGAGAGATAACGATCGGTAGTCGAGAGTCGCTCACTTTCATGCGGCAATGGGGAGCGAGAAAGGGCATCAGCGTCATGGTGCTTCCGGCCTGACCAATAGGTTGCGCGAATATCATATTCCTGGAGTCGCAAAGCCCAGCGTGCTAGGCGAACGGACAGATCTTTTAGTGAGGACAGCCAGCAAAGCGAGTGGTGGTCCGTAACAACCTCGACAGGGCGGCCGTAGAGCTACGGGCGGAAATTTGCAAGCGCCCAAACAACCGCTAAGCATTCTCGCTCTGTCACAGAATAGTTTGTCTCGGCTTTTGTTAGCGTACGACTTGCGTAGGAGACCACATACTCGTCATAACCTGCCTTCCGTTGTGCGAGAACTGCCCCCTAACCGACTCCGCTCGCATCGGTGTGAATCTCGGTAGGGGCATCGGGATCGAAATGGCGCAGGATTGGCGGAGATGTAAGGAGATGACGCAGTTTAGTAAAAGCGTCGCCGCAAGCCGTTGACCACTCAGAGATACTGCCTTCCTTGCTGAGGAGCTGTGTCAGTGGCGCGATAAGGGATGCAAAGTTCCATACGAAGCGCCGAAAATACGAACACAGCCCAATGAAGCTGCGAAGGGCCTTCACTGATGTCGGCTTCGGGAACTCTGCCACAGCACGCAACTTCGCAGGATCCGGCAAGACACCAGCTTTAGAGACAACGTGGCCGAGGATGGTAAGCTGTCGGGCAGCAAAACGGCACTTCTTGAGGTTTAGCTGTAGTCCTGCGGTAGTTAAGCACGTCAAAATTTGCTCCAGTCGAATGAGATGTGTTGAAAAATCTGGAGAAAAGACCACAATATCATCCAGGTAACAAAGGCATGTCTGCCATTTGAGTCCACGGAGAATGTTGTCCATCATTCTCACGAAGGTTGCAGGCGCATTGCAGAGGCCAAACGGCATGACGTTAAACTCATAGAGGCCATCTGGAGTAACAAAGGCCGTTTTTGCACGATCAGCCTCCGCCATGGGGACCTGCCAATAACCTGAGCGTAAGTCAATTGAAGAAAAAAACTCTGCGCCTTGGAGACAATCGAGGACGTCATCGATTCTTGGCAAGGAATATCCGTCTTTGCGGGTTATCTTGTTAAGCCGTCGGTAATCGACGCAAAACCGAATAGAACCGTCCTACTTCTTGACAAGCACTACCGGTGACGCCCATGGACTCGTGGATGGTCGAATCACACCACGTTGGAGCATGTCCTCGACTTGTTCGTCAATTACGCGGCGTTCAGTAGGAGAAACGCGGTAGGGACGTTTTCGTAAGGGTGCGTGACTCCCTGTGCCGATGGTATGTTCAACAGTGGTGGTACGCCCAAGGCCAGTCTGGACAGAATCAAAAGACGTCCGAAATCGGTGCAGCAGTGCAAGACGTTGGTTTCGTTCGGACGACGAAAGCTTGTCATCAACGGCGCGAAGAAAGCCATCTGCAGACGGTGGGGGTGTCGCTGCTGCAGGAGCGCAGAGCCCACTGACGTCAAGGGTTGTTAAATCATCCGGAAAATCCACAGCCACAACAGAAGCCACGGTCTCGACGTGGCCGACGCACTCTCCGCGTTGCAAGGTGCAGGGACATGAGCCGTAGTTAGAAAGGAGGAGTGTAGCTTGGCTGTTGCGGATTGGAAGCATAGAGAAAGGAAGCTGAAGATTTCGGCGCTGGTAGAACAGGGTAGAAGGCGTAAAGGGAACTGTCGCATTGGACAGAGATGGGCACGATAAAGAAGCAAGGACGGCGGAATGAGGAAGAATGCTAACTTCTTCCGCGAGGACCAGTTTTACGGCAGAACAAGTGGGCGGGTCATCAGCGGTAGGATCCATGGACGGGAAGAGCTCTACTTCGGCACGGCCACAGTCGATTACAGCTCCATGTTGGGAAAGGAAGTCCCACCCCAGTATTACATCGTGGGAGCACGACGGCAGGACAACGAACTGGATAACGTATAGGACGTCTCGAATAACGGCACGGGCAATGCACATGCCGAGTGGATCTATGGGATGAGCCGTAGCAGTCCGCAATAAGAACCCGAGGTGCGGTGTCGTGACCTTCTTTAAGCGGCGGCAGAGTTTGGCGTCCATGACAGAAACGGCGGCTCCAGTGTCGGCAACGGCTAAGATTTCGGCGCCGTCTATGACAATACTAATGATGTTTTCGGGAGAGGAAGGAGGTCTTGGGCAGATCGACGACGACGCAGTTCTTACCTCCGGAACTGCGGCGCCTAGTTTTCCGCTTGCGTTGGGGCAGGACGACGACGCATGGGTGACAGCGAGCGTTGTCGCGGAGACGAAGATCGACGGCCGGCGAAGTCACGGCTTTCGGAGGGCATAGATGTCACCGGCGAATACGCGGCGCCCTCCTGTATGAGCTGCGATTGGGCGTAGGAATAAGCTGTGGGAGGGTTGCGTCCAGTTGTCATACTCCGGCGGCAATAGCGGGCGACATGGCCAGGAGCCCTGCATGCAAAGCAAATTTGACGATTGTCCAGCGTCCTCCAAGGGTTAGTGAGTTGCGGACCAAAGCATACCGGGGGGCGTACAGGTACGCGGGGCTGCAGAAAGACGGGGCTTTGATGTATGTACCTGGCTGCGACGTCAGCATAAGGTCGCCGTGGGACAGAGTCAAGAAACGTCGGTGGAGCGGCCATCGGCATGGAGGGTATAGAATCGGCATAAGCCAGAGTTGTGGTGACTGTGGCTGTCGCCGTAGCGTCGGAATAGGGCACGGGGGCGACAACAACAGGAGTTGACTGCAGTGCAGTTGGAAGGGACTGAGCAAAATGTTGTTGGACAATGGTCCGGAGGTCAGGGCTGAAAGAAGATTTACACTCCGGAACGTTAGGCATTAGTGACAATTGACGAGCCACTTCCTCGCGCAGAAACTGCTGGATTCGCTGAAATAACGTACCGTCACTGTCGTTAGCAGCCAAGCTGGACATACACTGATCGTGTCCGACGTGTCGCCGAGTTAGAGCCTGCTGCCTACGCAGCTCGTCGAAACTCTGGCAAATGGTAACGACCTCTGCCACAGTTTGGGGGTTTTTCGCGAAGAGCATTTGGAAGGCATCGTCTTCGATGCCTTTCAGGTTGTGCTTGATCTTGTCAGTTTCGGGCATGGCGCTGTCGATCCTCCTGAACAGATCTACGACGTCCTCGGTGTACTAACTGAAGTTTTAACCACTTCTCTGTGCACGTTCGCGCAAGCGCTGCTCCGACCGGAGTTTTCGTACAGCGGGGCGTCCGAATACTGCTTAGAAGTCGGCTTTAAATTCTGGCCACGTTTCCAGACGGGCTGCATTGTTCAGGAACCATTTCTCCGCGAGCCCAGTCAAAGAATATTCCACGATATTGAGCTTGAGGTGGTTGTCCCAATTGTTATGAGTGCTTTCCCGTTCAAACACGGCAAGCCAGTCGTCGACGTCCTGCTCATCGGTGCCGTTGTACTTGGGAGGGTCCCGCTCACGGATCGCACCAGAGCAGACGATAGGTGTTGGCGTAGGCGGCGGGTTATCGTCGCGAGGCATTGTAGGAGGTTGAAGTGTCCGATTGCGGAGCTCCAGGGGAAGAAAACGACTGCCGACGCGCGTCACGCCCTCTCGACGATTGTGCGATGGCCGATGAGGTGGGTAGCAGGGGCCAGGACGGGGAGGGACCCGCACACTCCACCAAAACTGTAAGGAGAATTTATTCCAAGGCGGAAGGACCGGCCAGCTCAAAGTCAGCTCCAGGAGTCAGGAGCACGAAGTTCGCTCTGTAGTGTTAGCCGAGAGCAAAAGCGAGGGGCAGCTTCTTCTTCCTTCCAAGCGTTAGCGATGTGGCTGCCGTCAATTGTTGTCACTTGACTGCGATGACGATGCTCTACCGTTTCGGCACGTACCCTCTCATGGCGAGTGGACAGTGCTTCCTATACTCGGTTGCTCCTTCGTGAATTGCGCTGGCGACGGGCACTTCAGGGTTTCTTTCTATGTCGGCTTCCGTACTTTTAGCTGTGGCCGCAATTCGTTTACTGCTTAACATTGTGTACTGCCCCACTAGGTAAGGTTTCGTGCCCCCCGGTTTCCCAAAATTCAGTTGCATACTCTTGTGGTAACTGCCCAGACAGTTATCCCGTTCCTCGTCTGTTCTGATCCCATCCAACCATTCATAAAGTCCGTCCGAGAAAAGGCAATAGTCGATACTCGAGTGTCTCCTGCCACATTCCCACGTGATTTGACCCTCGTATTTTTGTTCCTTATTTACTATGATCAGGTTCTGTTCCTCACACATACCCAACCCTAAATGTCCGCTGTTGTCAGTGTACCCGTCCAAATCTGCATTGTGGGCGTTTACATCCACTACCAATAGAACCTCCCCGGCTCGTTTCAAAACCTCAGTGTACATTTTTAGGCACGGCATCAGGCTTTCAATTTGTTCCTTACTCTCCTTACCCGTCCACAGGTACGACCCTTCTAAAGACACCTGCCTACCCCCTACCATCCTTTTCACACACACATGCTCTTTACACTCTTCTTTCACTCTCTTCCATGTTCCCCCCCGGTCATATAAGCATACCTACTCATCCGCAACTTTCCCATACATACTCTCCGACTACCGGAGGCTCTTCTAGGTCCCTTTGGTGTGTCTCGGTCACTGCATATACCTGGATATCTTCTTCTAGCTGTGTGCGGATCTAAGTCTATTTAGCTTCCTTTCGCCCACGCTGCATGTTTATATACGCCCTCTTTAGTTCTCGCCCTCTCTTATTTACACCCTGGCGTCTCTTCTTTCTTCTACCTGCACCCACCTGCACCGACCTAGCTATCTCTTCTTTTTCCCCGTTTACTCCCTCCTCACAAATGCCTTCGGCCCCACTAAAAAAGACAGTGCACGCTTGGCGTGTCGCCACCCACCTGCTTGCTGAAGTGGACTCCGTCTTGCTGGAACGCCCTATTCCAGCCCACTTGTCGGACATCAGTGTTGATGTTGACGACTGCGAAATCCATTGCGTTACCGAGCACCCGTATCTCCCTGTTCACTGTCATTACCTTGCTCTCCACATCCACTGCTCTCCTAATTATCTCGGGTACTGTGCTCACGACGACCTGCACAGTTGGGCACAGCGTCCTAAGCTTTCTGACTTCCCTATCCAGCTGCCTTTGCAATCCAGCGCCCGTTCCATGCACAACGTCATTGGTTCCTCCGGGTACAACCACGAGGATCTGCCCCTGCATATTTTCCAACATCTTGTCCTTCGCCTTTTCCAATGTTGGTGGTGCCATGAAATGTTGGTGGTGCCATGCACAGCCCAAGCGGCATGACCTTGAAGTCGTATAGGCTGTCGAGGATTTTGATTGCAGTATTTTCTGCGTCTCTTTTGTCCACCTAAATTTTCCAGTAGCCTCTCTTCATATCCATCTATGAGAAGTACATCGCGTGGCAGAGGTGGTCGAGGGCGTTATCGGTTAGTGCCGGCGGGTACCGCCAGTCATCTCTGAACCTTAATGTCCCTCTTTTTTCTTCAGGAGTATGACCGGCGGAGCACATCGGTTTTTTGATGGCTCTATGCTGTTGTTGCCGAGCATGTTTTCGACTTCTGTCCGGATGGCTCTCCGCTCGCCTGAAGACACGCGGTACGGTGACTGTAGGGTAGGTCGGATTCCATCTTCAGCTATTATTTCATGTTTCGTTAGAGGTGTCTAACGTAATTTTTATTTCGTCGAAAAAACTCGCTGTTGCAAACAGCAAATCCAATAATTGGTTTCGTTTCACTTGCGGGAGCGCCGGTTTCACGTTGAAGGGATGCAGAACCTTGAAAGCACCTTCGGGTGCACGTTTAAAGTCGGCGACCCCTATCACGTCGCTTGCTTCTTGCGTTTGTTTGATTAGCGCAATTTCAGCCCCCTTGTTTAAATGCTGGTACTCCTCGGTGAATTTACTTGCCAATACCGGGGTTGGTGTTGTTTAAAGCACGCAATGCCGCTTGCGACGGAGACACCACCGTCAAAAAGAAAGCTTTTCTCACTCTCTACAATAGCATCGACCTCAGGAGCAGCATCTTCGTAGTACACGGTGATCATCAAGCTTGCGTGGTGTGGAAGGATGGCGTGATCATCGGCGTCTTTCTGTTTTGTCGTCATAGAGTGATCAGAGGAAAAAGTTATCGACGTAATCTGCAGAATAATTATTGCGCCATTGTACGTCAATAGGTCCACTCCAAGGATTACGTTGCGGGAGTAGTTGTGCAAAATGATGAGCGCAGCGGGGTAAGTGGTACAGTCTTTTGTGACACACAATGTGCAGGTTCCACTTGTCATCACTAGGTGGTGTCCTGCTGTGCGCACGTGTGCACCGTCCCATATGGTCGTAACGTTGCTCATCTTAGGCGCACATGATCCGGTCATTATTGAGTGGCGGCTCCCGCGTCTATGAGGGCGACTACATCAAAGCCGTTGATGGAAAACTGGACGTTGGACGCCTCCTTTCTTGAATTCCGGGGGCGTCGGGGCGTCGTATGTCGTCTTGTGGCTGTTGAAGGTCGGGCTCTACGCCGGGTAGTGGTCGTCGTCTTTTCGGCGGCACGCTGGGCCATGTCGGGTACGCGTCCTGTCGTGTTGCTGCCGTCGTGTTCGGGAGTTACGTCAGGGTTAGTTCAAGTTGTCGGGCTGAGGGCATGTCGTCAATTCGATTCACCTGTCAGTCGTTGCGTCATTGCAGTGCTTTCGTATTGCCGCCACTCTGCAACTTCACCTCCACTAGTTTGTGCTTTTAGTTTAACCCTACGGCGGCTAGAAGACCACCACGCGTGAAGCCTGCGTTGTTTCGACGGCTTGGGGATCGGTATTGGTAGGGCGACTGCGAACGGTTGAAGCCCACTGGACCTCGGTTGGTGTTTCACAGGTACTTCTCGATTTCAGTAGTGTGCTGGCCGGGTCAGGGACGGGAAGTGTCCGCCGAGAACCCTATCAAACCAAGCATCTTGTAGGGACACCGATGGCAGATAGGGTCAGCCTCTCCGCGGTGGTAGCACAGCAGACGATTATTGGGGGTTCGCCATAAGTCCGTCTTCCTTGGTATCTCGTTTTGGAATACGGAGGGTCGGGCGGGCGAAAGTGGACGGCAGTACGGTGGGTCCTTTTGACGACGAGTAAATGGTGGACGGGGTTAGAAATAGCTGAGAACTAGGTAAAACCTTGTGGCTCACGGGGTGTTTCGGGTGGTATAGAAGTTCCCAAACCTCGTTAAAATTCTTCGCAGATCACCTTGGTCAGGGTTTGTGGCGTCACTGGAAAAATTTTTTGGAAATCTTCCCTCACCACTCCTTGGATTGTTTCGCGTAGTGTGTCGGAGCTAATGCCCCAGCAGACATCTTTTCCGGAATCAGCGCACTGATTGGGCGGTCGTTCCGCCTCGCTCCTTTTTCAAGCGTCTTCTCCAACACGGCCGCCTCAGACGCGAATTGGCCGACTGTCATCGGGGTGTTGCGGACGATGAGTGCGAGCAGCTCTTTCTTACGCCTCGCATCAGAAGCCTTGCTTTCTATTCTTGGCTCAGTTTTGGGTCCGCACGGTGAAAATGTCCCTTCAATTTCTCAACGAACATGAGCACACTTTTATTGGGATGGATGCTGCGTGCGTGTCGGCAGCAGCTGCTCGGCACGTTTCTTGCGAACAAGAGTAGTGAACGTTGTCGAAAGCTCGGTCCTGAATAACTTCCAGGTAGTACACGTAGTCAGCGCATGCTCGTGGTTGCCTAACACAATGCGGGCGGAGTCTTTAAGATAGAAAAAGACTTGCCTGAGTGTTTCGTCGTCATCCCATCGGCTAAACCTCCGTACCCTGTCGAGATCTTCCAGCCATTACTTGGGATCTTCCGTGAAATGGTGGCTCGTGACCCATGAAATGGTGGTGGCTCCCTGGGACGCTGCTGAACTACAGGAGTGCTCGCTGCGTAGGTCACGGTGGATGCGTTGTTTATGACCTTCGTCATGACGTCTTCCGGCTTTATACCTTGCTTTCGGCGGCTGGCAGCAGTTGTGCTTGTTTTACGACCTAAAGATGATTTAGGGTGCAGGTAACCAGGACCTCTACCAGAAGTCACGGAGCAAAATGATGACACAGTTGGCTTGAAAGAAAAACTAATTTATTGAAGCGAATTTCCCCTCCCCTAACAACTCCAAAATGTGTGGGAAAGTTTGACATCCACTTCAATGTTGCCGTCTATCTACAAACTAAAGGTAAACAGTTTTCTCCGACACGTTGCCGTTGCAGAAAAATTTGTCCTGGTCCAGTATTCAAACCCGATACCACCGCTTATCCGGACCATTCATTGTACCATCTAGCTGTAGTCCCGGTTTCGAAAGCTGGACCAGGACGACTTTTTTTGCAAGTGGGAAGTTTCGGGGAAAACTCTTTAGCTCTGATTTTTAGCTGTATGGCTGAATTGAGGTGGATGTCAGACTTCCCTTCGCACAAATTTCCTCCACCTTAAGGATTTCCCCTGAATCTGGTCGGTTAACACCTGTCCATTACTTCTAGTTGTTCATCAATTTGTTCTCGCGCTACATACGTCTGACATCCTTTTTAGCTCAGTTGGTAGAGCGACTGTTCCGGTTAAGCGGTGGTTACGGGTTTGAAACCTGAACCAGGACGAAGTTTTCTTCAACTGCGAAGCTTTTGAGAAAGTTGATAATTTTTTGTAGCCGTACGGATGGATTAAGGGGGATGTCAAACTTTGCTTCGGCGAAACTTACTCCACCTTGGGCAGTAAGTTTCTGCGTAGCGGAAAACAAAGTAACGTACGCCAGCGAGTTTCGGTGAATCTAATGCCGCGGCGTCCGCTCTGAGGGCATTTACCTTTCGGCGCGAGTGTTTCGGCGTAAGTCGAACCGCGGATATACATTGAGAACACTGTAGACAAATCAGACCATTTTAGGCTGGCGACGTTAGGGCAAACTATTCTACCTATCAAATGAGATACCCTTTGCGGCATCGGAAAGGCACAATGAAACAGGCGCTTCGATTGGGGCACAGATAATACCACCCGGTGCATCCGGGCGGGAAGAACAAATTATAAACAAATACAACGCTTTGTTCGCGGCAACATTATAGTTAGTAGAAAAAGAAATGAATTTGAGCCGTATGGTACAACGAACTGACCACAGCTAGACCTGAAGGACGACCGATCAGACACCTGGAGACGGTATAGAAGACTAGGAAGGTCATTCATTTCATGGAGAGGTGGATTTTAAAAAATTCGGAGGGCTAGTTTGAGCCCGGGCAGCTCGGTACAGAAGCAGGTGGAAGTCAGTAAAGGAGGCCTTAGTCCTGCAGAAAAAAAAAAAGGTTGTTGATGATTTGTTTTCAATATTATCTCAATTTCTTTTTTGCAGTTTTACATAAAGTAGGTGTAATATTTATTCGAAACATACTATCTATTCACCGAACCAAAACTTGCACTTTTGCTTTATGGCCCGTTTAAAAGGACACATGTTATGACACATCTGTTTTGTGATCATTTAAGATGCCAAAAACTGCAATCGGGAACATTTTTGCGCTATGCGTTACGAGTGTAGTCTCTAGTTTTGCATGAGGGCAGTAACGCTAAAATTAAGGCTTTTAGTAAGAGTGCGGCACCAATGTTGCACGAGGCTTTTAGTCCCCTGTGTGGGATAGAGGAGTTCAGGCCTCATATACTATGTGCAGGTCCGCACCTGTTCCGATAGTTTAAAACTGCGCGTGCGTAAAACTGCGTGAGATATTTTTGTTTTCTTTTTAAAAAGCCATCGTTATTTGATCAACTATGTTTCAGTTGAATAGCGGCCTATTTTGAGTAACAATAAAAAATCTTTGATTCTTCAGATAGGTCTTTGAAATTCAAGATTTAAAGTGTTCTCTTTTTTGGAACGCATTAGGTCAAAAGAGAACTACACGAATGCGTAAACATAAAAGTGATTATGTTTGCTATTAAAGGCCTAACATTACGGCACTCTGTTTTTTTCAGGTCACCGGAGACTTTTTACGCCAACTTGGGTATACGTCCGGTTCGGATACGGGGATTTAAAAAATAAAAGGAATTGTTGAGAGAGAGAATAAACATGTTTAGTCAACAGCTCATTGGCGCAGGATGGTGAATGCGGCACTCATGTGGGGGGAGTACAATAGTCCGCGATGCCCTGGTCATTGCTGGCTGCTCGTGCAATTTCTATCAGCATGCACTCTTTTGAGAGGTCAGGGCCGGACAGCCGGTCCAGCCAATGCTCGTACAGAGAACGGGGATTGATGGTGAGTGAGAGATGGGGATTGATCGCATTCCCAGGTCAGATGGAACAAGCTGCCGGCTGGGAGCAATAGTTTTTGGTGGTATTATATTGCTAAAGGTACATATGGTGGAGTGTGGCTTTGGGGGGTAGGACTTGGTCTGGAGCCAGCGGAGTGTGGCCGTTTCAGCTCGCGAACAGTGGGAGTTAGGGGGAGCCCTCCCGAAACGTTCCATATGCACAGAAATATGGCAATACAAAATTTGTAACTCGGCTGACACAGCCCCCGAATGAAAACAAGAAAATGTTTCTGAAACAAATGATTTCACCGTATTACGTTGAAAAATTGTGACATCGGTTATATATCTGTAAGACTGCCAGACACGCCAGATAATGCATGGTCCGTGCGAATACCGTACATACGGTGTAAACAAAAAGCATAAAAAACCGTACGAAAAAACAAAATGCACCGCCTTTAGAGTTTTAATACAACAAAAACGCAAGTCTGCATCGAACGTTTTTGATATTACACTTATTTTGATTCTGTTGTTTTTGGAAACATTGTCTGCATTATTCAGGAGAATGTGTGCTATATTCCGCATGAATTTAGTATTCTCATATTTCTTTATATACAGAATGTTTCACTTGGGAGGAACCCGTTAACGCTCCCTTCTGAAGTAAGACACGATGGCCGTGTAGCCTTTGAGTGTGCGTGGGTATTCTCGTGGTCTCGAGTGGCCTGGAAGTTTGGTCGGACGCAGTTTACTCGGGAGCACCGTGTGCCGTATTGTTTCCGTCAGGATACTCATGTACAGGGGTTCAAACTATATAAATATGATGCTACACGATTGTCTCTAGGTTCTCGAGGGCGACGGGTTATGTGCGGCCAAGCAGTCAGTTGCGGAAGACTTCGGAGTTCGTGGTGACTTGAAGTAATCCCAGTTGCTTCTGGCTGCTAGGGCTATGGCAATTGCCTCAACGGCGTCTCTCGATGTGTTGCATATCGTGGTGGCGGTGAATTGGGTTTTCTGGAGGTCGATCACCGTCACTGCATTGGCTAATTTCGCGGTGGTAGCGTGCGGTGTCCGGGTAGCATTGTATTTCACACTCCAAAAACGTGAAGAGAAACAACTACATTTTAATATTATTAGGCGCGAAACGACTTAGTCAGGCAGGACGTGGCCGTGAGGTGATAAACTTAGCTATGCAACAATACAGCTACATGTTTGCATTAAGTATACTGGCGTTAGTTATTAACTAAAGACATGTAGGCCAAACTGTGGCTACTGCCAACACGTGGCACTCAATTTAACTCCGCATTGGGCAACTAGTTACGATAGCTGTGGCGCCGCCCTTGCTACGTACCTGATTAGGAACACCTATAATCGGTCAAGCCTTGGACGGGCCTTGAATAATCGGATCAACGGTATCTCGGTTTAAAAATAATAGCCGTTCTTTGACTATCTGAAAACTGAAAGGTTGTTCTGTGTATCTGCGCGTCACTACATGCTTCTGCCACCAGTATGAAAAAAATGCTTCGACACAATACATATTAAAGCCAGACCCTCTGCAGAAAGGCGGGTCCCACTGAACCTTCAGCGGTGGCAGCGCTGGTGGTTAACCCGACGACGCTATGATTAAGGCACCATCGGCCAGGAACATCTTTGCAGTTACGCGTTTTGACCAATCGCTTCACCTTTCTACAGCTTTAAAATAGAGATTTTTGGTTATTTTGTATGCGCTGCTAGTGCTCTTGAAACAAAAGGCGCGACGCTCACGCACTGCTGCGTTCAACTTTGCAAACGGTAAGTTTACGTGCAGTGATGCTGGCCAAAAGGTACGTACGAAGCGGAACCGTAGCGCTTCTCGTTTCAGTTTGGCAACCTCCAGAGAAACGCGACTTCTTTTGAACACTATTTTGACGCGTTTGTTGCAGCTTTCAATGTTGTTGCTCCCGCTAGTCATGCTGTTGCACGCTGCGAAATTTTTGAACATATGGATTCAATAAATGTTGACTGGCCAGGTGTGCGCAAAATAAATACGGATGCAAAAATTTCTTCTTCTGTCCCGGGCTCAAATATTTCAAAAATGCTCAAATGTACAGAACTTTCGTCGGCCAATATTCTGTCTAACAATTTTTCGCATTCGTTAAAGCAAAGTGCCCCTCCTGCTGATTGGATAAAAGGGGAGGTGGTTCCGATTTAAAAGTGTGATGATTCACATTTTTCGGGCAACTACCGTCCTATATCATTAACGGGTATTCCCTGTAAAATGTTTGAGCATATTTTGTGTTCCCTTCTGATTAGGTACTTAGTGTCTAATTTGCTTGTCACAAATTGGCAAGACGGCTTCAGAAATAATGTATCATGTGAAACACAGTTGCTTTCTTTCACTGATGCTCTGTTTAAGAATGTAGACAAGGGTTGTGATACTGAGTGTGTTTTCCTCGACAGTGCAAAGGCGTTTGACTCTGTCTCGCATGATTTACAAATTCTTAAACTCAGAAAGCTAAACATAGAGTACAATGTACTTTTTGGATAAAAAATTTTCTTTTTTATTGCACGAATGCATCATTGCTAATGATTTTTTATACGGGTCATCTCCAGTCTCTTCTGGTTTTTTGCTTAGGTAACGACCCTCCCAGTTGCATTACTGACTCATCCATCAAGCGTTTTGCAGATGATTGTGTTTTATACCACAAAATAACTTCTCAAATGATTTGCATGACCTCCCGGATGATCTTAGGAGCATTTCTAATTGGTGCAAAAATTGGCCTATGAAATTAAGTATCCATAAATGCAAAACCTTGTGAATATCTCAGCTGCCTAACAACCCGCATCCGTATCATTTGAATAATATTCACCTCTCTTCCGTTGACCCCTACAGATATCTTGGGCTTCAGATGACACAATATCTTTCTTGGAATATGCATGTAGAGTACATAACTAACAATGCCAACCGCATGCTTGGATATTTGGGCCTAAACTTCTACTTCGTGCCATCGGATGTTAAATTAACACTTTATAAGTCACTCGTTCGTCCAAAATTACAGTATGCCTGCGCTATTTGGAACCCCGTATAAATAACGCTCGCCCGATCCATTGAAGCCATCCATAATCGGGCGGCTAGTTTAATTGTATCAAACTATAGCCGTACTGCCAGCGTCACCTCAATAAAATCTGTTCCTGGCCTGCCTGAGTTGTTCGAACTTCGCCAATCTCGTCTTTTCATTTCAAAAAAATACTTTTCCACATTATTATTTTTTTGAAAGAACAGCTGATGCTTCAGTCTACATTTATTTCATCCCGCATAAGCTATATAAACAAAGTTTGTTTTTTCTTGTCGAACTAAGCTTTATAATTATTCTTCATTTCAAGAACCACCGTTGACTGGAACCACCTTCCCGCCTACACTGCTGCCATCTCAGAGCGTTCCCCATTGAAGACTGCCCTACAAATCTCGTTTGTCACAGTCTGTAGTTATCCCATGTGCTCCCACTTATGTACAACCATTGTTTTGTGTCATGGTTGTGTAGCCCCCCCACTCCTTTCTCTAGTATCGTTTGGCCCTAAAATTATTGTAAATAAATCAATAAATACCCTAAATGTATTACTGCCTGGAAGGCAACGGAGGCTTGTTCGGAACATTTCGTGGAGATTAGAGCACTGCCTTTAAGTAAGCTTTAGTCCTTCCCGCTCCTGGTTTAAAAAGTTTGAATAGTCGCAATGTGAGCGCTAACCAAAAAACGCACCCCTGATAGTCTTTCATATCGGCTAGCCGCCACTAAGACAGGGCGAGGGCGCATCGAATAAACACCCATACAACTCGATGTTAAACGAGTAGGCAGCCGTAAGGCATTCTTAGTAACAAACACGGCATTCGTTTGCTCTTGTTCGTCTTCCCAGGCGTATTTTACGCTGAAATTGTAGGATATCGTTGTGTCTGTCAGTCGACTACCTCTTCGAATAAAAGTCAAGAATATGCTTCTCTTCAAAGAGAGGAAAAGCATGAAAGGTGTCTTCCCAGCCAGTTGTGGGTAAAACAAATTTATGAGAAGCGCATGGCATCATTACGCCGCGGTATACATTAGCTGCTCTGCGTTGGCTGCATTTTCGCTGTATGGTTTTTTTCAGTTGCATCAAAATAAATATTGCTGCAGCGGCCATGTGTTCGCAAGCGGCCATGTGTTCGCAAAGCTATAAATTTTGCTTGCACCGCGACTAGGCCGCAAAACGTATCATGTTCGGTAGGCTAAAAAATCTCATCGGCACAATATTACTGGCACTTTACAATAAACCATGGAGGATAAAGCGAATGTTATCCGCCGGAACCTCTGAAAACCCGTAAAACTGGTTTTAAACAGCAGCCCTCCCAACACGAATGAGACAGGAAAGTTAGTTCTCGTTCAAAGCGAAATTCAGCTTCTTTTTGCTAGAGAGCCAGACCCAGGCAGCACGAACTTATGAGGCGAATATTTGCCTAAAGAACATTGGCCAGTCCTTTTCCTCCAAGCCAACCTTCCGCCAAAATGTTTGGCCCTTTCTCCGAAATGGTCCTTGGCCGTCTAAGTTTGAAGATTGGCTGTCATTCATTGGCCAATCGGCTTTGGCCGCTAATACCATTTAACACGTTTGGTCGACCATTGGTCAAAGACGTATGGCTTAAGAGTGGCCAAAGTATGGCCTACAAGTGTCCAATTTACGGCCTACCATTGCCCAAGCATGTAGGGCCTACTATTGGCCCAAGGTGCATGGCCTACCATTGCACAGATTCAGATTATTCTATGCACGCCAGAGGAAGGCCACACAAGGCTGTTGCCATGCCTGCCCCACAGCAGGCAGTTAACCTTAGCACCGTTAATGGCACACAGGTGTTAGATAAATGAAACAGAAACCAACGTCCGTTTTATGTATTTATGTGTCCTTATGCAATGCATGCAATTTCTTTTTGTTGGAATTCAGTGCACATCGATGGCATTTGCAGAGTATATTTATTGATTTCTTCATAATCAGCATCGTTCAGCGTCGTGCTTGTGTTAACATTGGCCTTCTATCTCTGTCTTCGTCTTTCTTTGAGTTATTATTAATGGCTGCCACAACTCCCTTGTCGGCATCTTGATCTCACTTCAATGGCCCGGGAATTCAAAAATGAAATAACTATGAAACAATCAAATGAAATCAGAGCAATAAGCAAACCTGTCAAATGTACCCGGACTCTTCGGGGGACGCTTGAATTTTAACACCATCCCCATTGTACGAATGGAATCTCGAATTTTCGACAAGTGGCTGCAGGAGCACAAAGGTTTTTTTAAATGACGTGTGCACGTTTGTTTTTGCTGCTACAACATTTGCGGTGCTGCGAATGAGCACTCACTGCTATACTTATAGAACTTCTGTAACCATAATGTAGGGTACTACTATGTGAAACTAGGTGCTGCTCGAATCGTAAAGTTTATGGCTTAGAAAAGGTGCCCGCGGGACGCGCTCACCACAATAGGGCCTACTCACAAAAAGTGTTACAATAGGTACAACAACTGCTGGGTGCATCTGTCGTATCTAAGGCTGAACTCATATTCTCGGCAGGAAGCAATATTGCGAGTTCAATGGGGAGTGTGGGCAAACATGCGCTATGATGGCAGTGCCGATTGAGGTAACCGTGTGTGCGAAAATGTGTGCTTTAGTTATGGCGAAGAGTCACTCAACCGGGCAGTGTCTTCAGCACATGCATTCTGAGAAGTTTTGAAAGCATGCGAAGCACGCAACTGCTACTTTAAAAGTTCGAGCAAGTGCTCCCCTGCACGCAAGTTGAGATCACCGGCAAAGTTGGAAGGAAGCGCTATCCCGAAGCACCAAAATTCAAGATGGCCACAACGATCCCTCATAAGGAAAAAATACAGGATGCACACGCACCTAACTTTTCGCCAATATTATTCATCGCATTCAAAACCACCGAGAGAGTTTACCGAGTTAGTTTCAGAAAAAGATTCGGAGAATTACGCTTGAAGTCCGGCCCAGTCTCCGCATGCCCTGCCAGTAAACCAGGAAGGCTGCGTTCCTCCGAACCATCCAGTGCATTCCTTATGCCACCGCTACCAAAGGACCGTACAAGAGCATCTTCGTGTACAGCGGGTTATGCCATGGCAACAAATTCGAGCACATGCTTCCGTCAAAATAAACAGACTCAACAAAAGAAAAAATGACAAATCACGCGTAGTTATCGAGCTATTAGGCTGCTAACCACGATTGAATTGGGTTATGGACTTGCTGTGGCACGCCAGTGTTTCCTTGGTGTGGTCGATTTTAGGGTGTGGGCAGGGTGGAGCGAAGGAGGCGGGGGCCCTATGCTTGAACGGGACAGAAATTTTAAATCAGCAGTAAATTTAGGGGGGCCTTGTGAGGGTGGGGGAGCTGCGGATTTTTTTGGCTCGTACTTTGAAAAATTAAGACGTTTCGCGCTCTCCGTAACAAGAACAAGGAATAGAGTTTCTCATGATGATCGAAGAAATCAGCTTAAAATAAACACCCTTACCCCTTTCTGATGTCAGTTTCCAGTCTTGGTAATTTTAGAATGCTAAACTAAAAATATAACCTACCCCCTCTCAGCGGTCTCCCGAACTTTTATGTTGCTAAGTTGGCAGGTCTAAATAAGCACAGCCTAAACAGTTGCACTCTAGTGTGCATCGAGTTTTGCTTGAAATTCGCACCCTCCTTGCTGCCACTTGCCAAAGTTGTTGCCAAATCAAGACGACACAACACAGAAAAACCATATGCGTGACGAAACAATAAAGTAAAAGATAACAATAAAAATATATTATCATATATACTTTATTGATCACCAAAGGAAACACTACAGGTAAATGGCCACATCAAAGCCAATTGAGAGTTGTGTGACGTGGCCCTCCACTGTCAGGAAGCCATGTGGGTTCATCTTGCGTGTACTTTCTTAATAAAACACTGAAAATGAATACGGATAAATAAATGCTATTCGCGCTCACAGGCAATAAAACAAATCATGAGTATACACTAAACGGAAAAATGAAAACAGTACAGAATACTTGAAATACAACTATTTATTTAAATTTACGTCTTGTAGCAGAAGCAGTAAATACTTCCTTTTATACTTCGAATTAACAGAAAACTTTTCACCGGCCAAGTTGTTAAAAAGCTTTCATATATACAGGCACGGTCTCACTGCTCCCCACCTAGTTTAAAAGCGCGGTACAACAAAGCGTGTGTTTTGGGGCAGCCGGCACGGTCCGAGATGCGGGAGCGTAATATGATACGTCCACTATATAAGGTGACCGTACGTCCAGTATATGTGTTAGCGTATAAAAGGAGTAGAAAGTTGAAGAGAAGGAATTAAAAATATATAAATAAATGCTTCGTTACAATTTCATAGCCACGTCACAGCACATGACAAAGATGAGAAAAGTCACTTAGACGAAAAGATTATAGACGTGTTTTGGGAACATAGTTGGCGAATAATAAAATACATATAATACTCACAGTACGGAATGTATGTACACTGCAATGGAAACACGGGACGCAAACCACGCAGACATTCGGGATTGAACTATATATCGTGTCGTCTGGAATACTTTCCGGAACATGTACTGAAACATGTTGCAGCAACTCACAAGACACTGTACCATATCGATTGTTGAATAAGAAAATATTGTCTGCCTTAGGGCGCCTGGAAGTTAAGCATGGTAGCAACGAAAAAAGAGATGATCCAGAGTGATAATTGTTACGAGTAACAAAACGATGGTTGAAGATAGATATAAACTTTTTCTGGATACAGTCAATAAGCATAGTGTTTGTTTTGCTTGTGGTATTCCCCACCACAGAGTTATGCTGTAGCTGCGTAGAACAGATAGTCGGGTACAACTTGAAAAGAGAACCCGGCTCGTTGAACTCCTTCGATATGCGACATACAACGCCGAAGGATAAAGGGCCCGCCCAGTGATCCCCCAAATGTGAGGAGAGGAGCTTACCCTGCTATCGAAATTAACCTCAAGATCATAAACATCCTCCGCACGTGGTAGATCCTCACCGTTGATGTCATAACAGAACAATATGCCATCATTTTTTTGTTGTGTATGTCATAACCTTCGTTGTACAAGTATGCATGAGTTTGTTGCATGAACACCAATATGGAAAAGCCGTGATCGCTTGTTTGGGAATGCAACAGGTGCCACGAATCAATACAGCCCTAAATATTCTAACACCAGCGTAAAGAGAAAATCACAATCATAGAAAACTGATGACACATCATTTACAAAGAGTGAAAAAAAAGTAGGTCTAGGAGAGAGTCCTAAGGGACCCAACTGGTAGCCTTATAGGAGATGGAAGACGTCCAGTTTGCGGGAACAAAGCTTGATCTATGGGAAAATAGATGCATAAAAGGGATGTCAGTCATCGGTGTAAATCAAGTTTACGCAGCTTTTTAGATAATGTATTAGTGCAGACAACATCAAAATTTTTGCTAAAAGGGAAATAAACAACGTCGAGTTGTCCCCTCTCTTTTGCACAGCGTGCCAGCTATTCAGCATAAATTTTAAAAGGTTGGTCGTAGTCGACCTCCTAGCGACAACTATGTTCTGCTGAGGCAGTATAATGGTTTTGCACTGAATGTGAGGAGTATATGTAATATGGTCTCAAAGAATTTTGAAGTAGCGCAGAGATTAGAAATCGGGACGTAGTTTGGGGTTTCTAATTGGTACCCCGACCTAAATATAGCAATAAACCGCGCAAGTTTTGAGGGAGTAGGGAACTTGCCGGTTTTGAGGGAAGTTCTAATTATACACCTCAAAACCGGGTCTAGGACATTCCCAAACGCCTTCAGTAGTCCAAAAATGCCGTCAGGGCAGCACAAAAATTGAGGCTTTTTTGCTTGAGGGCTTCTTCAACCAACCATTCCGATCATTTATCATACCTAGTATGCATTGGATTGAGGCCACGCTTCATTTTTTTTGCCGTATAGGGAACATAATTGTTGCAAAAGCATGTAAGGAACGTCGGGACTTCTCTCAAACCTCTCATCTAGAAGATTCATATATTCTTAAAATTTCGTTGTGGTTTGTGCGTGAGCGTACACCTGAGAATCCTCTACCTTGCGTGGCACGTCTGGTTCAACCGCGGAAACGTAACTGGATATTTCATGCATATGTTGATATTTACAAAGAGTCCTCAGTTGATGAAACTCACTTAGGCACCTCTCATTTTCAGTCTTCCTTTTTTTTTATGTGCCAGATTCTTACTTTCATGGACCTTTTGCAGTTAAAATAAAAGCCGGTGCGGTTAGCTGTTATTATTTTGTGTATTTTAAATACGAATATACTTAAAAGTAATCACAAATAAATGCGGGAGAAAAATCAGTCTGCTCATCAGCGTCATTTAGAATGGCCATTGGCAACCAATCAGTCTCACTGAGGAAGTCTCTTTAGCCATCCTATTTTCTGCGACCAGAGGTTTAACCACGGCTACCTGGTCTGCTCATTAACGGACTATGGTGGCCGAGGGATATGTCAAAATATGTCAGGCTTTACAAGTCGACGTGATTGCGTGAAACCTCCACGTTTTCCTAGCTGGGAAAACACAAGTCCAAAGCGTCCCACACGAATGCGTAATGTAGAGACACTTCTGTAGTGAAGTCATAACAACAAAATCTAGTGAAATGTGACAGTTTTGTGATACTGAATGGGACGGCCGATTAACCAGCTGAATCTTTTATATAATTACGGATGCGTTGAGCTCAGCATTACTAAAAAAAACCGGGATTAATGTGAGAGGTTAGAACAGTTTTCAATTAAAAGTATTTTTCAGGTGAGCGGCGCGAGCTTCAGGAGGTACGTAGTAAGTGTATCGTAAGAGGTGATAACCCTGCGAAAAAAGCTCCTCTAACGAGACAGATTCAGTGTGAATTTGGAGGTCCAGGCGCCGTTTACATTTATTCAAATCATATATGGCAACAAGCACGCCCCCAGCCCGTTTTTTGCCGGGCTAAAGGTCATGGGTATGCGGAAATACTAGGTAATTAGGGGAAAGAATGACTTAGAGCTAATATCGGGACACAACCAGGTTTCTGTAAGAAAGATGAAAGGAAAGAAATAAAAAAACAACATTAAAAACATTCAGTTGATGTGTTTTCTATCCCACAAACTTTTTGGTAGAAAATTGGATACTTCAGTTTCTTCCCATCGTGTTATTGCTTCGGAATGCATCATTTCTTTATACAGGTTGACGCGAAAGGATTGATTAGACATTGTCACTGCCAAAAATCAGGGTGACGCAGTTGCTCATAGCTCGCATCGTCTGCAGCGACATAGAAGGAGGAGTACGAGTCGTGCGTCGTTTACACCCGCTTGCACAGAGTCGGAACCGCACCCACAGAACACAAGTGCGTAGAAACGTGTAGAAATGTTCTCGGTGGAGGTAGATAGGAGACAAATATAGCACTACGTTGTTTTGGACGGTCTACAGCTTCAAATACAGTCCCATAAGAGACGCCAACCGCACGTGGACCCCAAACGGTGCGCCTTGCACGTGGTTGCTGGTTATTGGTGAGTCCTAGAGAGGCGGCGAATCCGTCGAGACCTGCACTGGGATTGTAGTGGTAGGCAGAGGCAACGCGGAATTCAGTAAGGAGAGTGTTTTCGGCGGGGTAGGAGGATTTGTGTCCGCAACCGTCCTGGGTGGAAGCCGCCGGAACTCAGCCAGCCACAGCGCTGGTGGAGGCCCACGCAACAGGTACAAATAAGTGGAGAAATGGGCAGTAATATAGTAGACGTGAACAAAGATTTAAATAAATGCAGCACAAGTTAGCAAAATTTATTAATTCGATTATACGGTTAGACTGTAGAACACGCTCATTAAAACATTTTTAACTAATTATCCATTCGGTCTCTCCACCCTTAGTAAAAAGAACCGATAAGGATTATACCATATCATAAAACACTACACCCTTATGCAGGGACTATCACCGTTTTAATAGTAAACAACACCATGCTTCGTACAATAAAGAGTGCAACACGCCACACATATACGTTTTGAGCATAAATATGTGCCATGGTCTTCCATGACAAATCACTGTCGACATGTATGCCAAAGTATTTAAATATTTTGTATGTACCACGGAAAGATATGTACAGGATGTGCAGTCATGCTTATGAAGGAATACTGTAAAATGCGCGTCAGAAAGTGTCAGGGGTTTTTTGTAACAATTATTTCCGTCTTGTTGTGATTGATGGTGAGATGTATTTCCCACAAACAAAACATTATTTTTACACTGATTGCCCCCGCTGTTCAACCGCCGATTTATAATATATTACAGAACGACCACATCATCGGCGTACTGAAACATACAAATTATGAAACATATATTTGGGAATATTGATAAAAATTTATTTACAAACAAATTGACGAGAACAGGAAATACAATTTATCCTTTTGGGACGCCGCCACGAAGCTGTGGTTTGCTCGTGGAGTACATGTTACACATGTTAACTATTAGCGATCTGTCAATAAGTAGTTCTCAAGTAAAGCATGACAGGGACGCCTTAAACCGATAAAGTTTACCGTGCGAAGTAATATCGGACCCGAAACTGTATCGTTGGCTTCCGATAGTTCGAGAGAATAAACCACAGCAAAAATGATTATGTTCAAGCTCATCTGCAACTTGCTCCAAAAGCGCACGCAGGCAAGTTTCCTGTCACACAAACTTTATTACACAATCATAAAAGAAGTCATCATCTTCATGAAAATGTTTTCAGAACCCGAAATAACACAGGTGTAAATAAAACAAGGCGATAGTTTCCAATTTCTTCTGCCAGCCCTGTTTGACGGTATAACTAGAGTAGTTTTAAGATTTAGATGTATAGTATCCGTATCGAGGAAACCGACTAACATAAAAAAGCGCCGGGTATGAAAGCGCCCCCATATTTCCCATCATCATGCCTACGGGTACTCGATATAATCCAAGGGGTTTTATTCGAAAAATAAAAATTATCCGAGTGAAGTCATATTTTCAAAGAATCCTTTCCTTTCAAAGAATCATTAAGCTTCACATGTTGCAGAGGCTTTGAGATCGTAGTTGTTAAAGAATGGCCAAATATTATATTGAACAAATTAGCAGGTTCAACCGTGTTTTCGATAAACGTTCGGATACGGAACTTTCACGGCTCGATATTACGCTTTCTTGCTTCACTAAAGACCACGTTTTGTAGCATTTTTGAACATATTAAAAAAGAACACGAAAAGAGGCCCCCACCTTGTGTCTTCCTGTTTTATATTCTTAGCGGAGGGCATCATCCTTAGAGGGGTACAAGAAACAGCTTCCCCAATGTCACAATTGATGCACGTGTAGTTTTTTCGGAACTTTTTTTTCCTGGTAAATATGCAGGGCCGTTAAATATTCATCAGTGGCTCAGAAACTCTCTGTTACACTTTGTGCAGTAAACTACTATAAATCAAGGAATTCCAGGCACAGTTTGCCGACAAATTTTGCTTTTTCGACCAACTTCACTTGTATTTGTCTAGTGTTTCCGGCCGCACCTAAACAGTGCGATCCAAGAGGCCGTATTCTTCAAGAAACACGGCAAGCTACAAAGTATTGATCAGAAAATTTCTTAAGAGTTATTAGAATGATTACATTCTAAAACTGCGTTGTGGTATGAACGAGACGTCCCTACACGGCCGCTAAAGATGTTTTGTCTTGTCGATGCAACAATATTTGACACGAAACCACACGCTGCTAAATCAAATAATAAACTCATACGACTACGTTGGTAGAATATAGGATTTTATTATTGAAATATCCTGCAAGAAAAAATTGATGAATTCAAGACCTACGCGTCAATACCTTGCCCGGTACACAAAAAAACAAAGGACCATCATAGCTACATGGGGGCCGGTATATGGCTAAAAACGAAGACTCATGATTTAAAAAACGAATTTTTATGGCCAGAGATTAGCATGAACCGACGTCATGTCAACTGGCAAAGTAGTATTCCAAGAACGGTTTGGCTTTGTTATGGTGTGAGATTTCAAAACATTCCAGCAAAATGTTTCCTGAAATTCTGCGGCATTTACTACACAAGAATTCTTCTGCCACAATATTTCAATAGAATGAAGAGACCGCGCTTGTTTTAATAAGTTTAGAATATGAAGAAAAGTCATTTTAGATGCAAAGCATCTTGTGCTCTCGGCTCTGTCGTCCGTCGTCCGTCCGTCGTCTTTCCGCACCTCTCTCCCCCTTCCCACCAGCTGTGCGATAGCGCGCGCGCTTCTCCGCCTCACTCTCCCTCCACGCCAGCTGTGCGATAGAGCACGCACTGCCCCTTCCCTTCCCTCTTCACGCCAGCTGTGCGATAGCGCGCGCGCTACTCATCCCCGCGGCTGCGCCATAAGCGCGCATGCGGGTCTCCTGTGTCATTTCCTCCTCTCCACTTCATCGGCTCTATATAATATACCCCGTTCGCGCGCCGCTTCCTCAGTTGCTGCTTCAGTTGAGTCACGCTGCGCCGTCCGGATTTTTGTCATTCTCCGTTATTTGGACACCCAATCTCGTGAACGTTTCGGAACCTCCAAGATGCTTCGCATCAACCCAGGGTTCCCTCGCGGGAAGGTGGTGTCATTTTTTTCTGAAGAATGTAACAAATGAACTTTTTTTGCAGGGGTAACCTATCCACGAAGTTCATGCTAACAGAGGAGCTTTTGCAATGACAATAGTGCCATCAATCGCACTCTGGGGCTTCGTTTATTATGCTGTTTAGCCGGTTGAGTTTGTATGGTGAGGCAAGAACGCACATTGTAAGGCCATACTTCATAATTGATTTATCGAGGCTGGGGAAACCCATTTTTTAATCGAAAAACAAACACATTTCAAATTCTACACATAAGCACAAACACGTCTTAAACGCTTACCCACGTACCCTATTTGTACGTTCCAAGATTCTGTATCAAATACATGCATTCCTAGGTATCTGACGTTGCTCTCTATCGCAGCGTCAATATAGCGGCTAGGTTGAGGTGTTGCATTTGTAACGGCTACAAAACATATTATTTTGGTTTTACGTGTTTTTATAAACGAGTGGTTTTTACTTAACCAATCAAGCAAACAGCGTACATCATTTTCTAGATAAATGACAACTGACAACTATCATAAATGAAATGATAAAAGATAACTAAATAGCCGCCAATGTAAACAAAACAAATAAACAAATGACGCAGTTTATCACCGATGATTGAGGCGATAGCGAGTTTCAAAGAACTATTGAATACAATATGAAGAGATTCACTATTCTGTCGAAACTGGAGACCATCATAGCTGAGCTAACACAGGCCAACGGGCCAGCTATGCCAACAACTGGAAATAACGCAGAGTGGACCCACCCGCAGACGTGAAGAATCTAGTCAAGCTACTTAGGTGGGACTTGATGAAATTTGATTTGACACGAATGGGCTTGCTTGAGAGCGGGTTTGGGCGCAGTACAAATCGGCGGTACACCTGAGGCCAAACATGAGCAAGGCACACAAGTTTAATAAGTTGATGTCATCGGTGACCGGAAAGTCCACCGCCACTATCGAAGGCCTCCAGTACTCGAAAGACCACTATGATCAAGCTGTGACAATATTGAAGGGAAAAGTTGGTAATTAGGAGCAATGAGTTGACCTGCATATAAATGAGTTTCTAAAGCTAGAAAAATTATTGCTCTTCCACCCTGTGAAGAAGGATGACCTGCAAAGCTGGACGACCTCCACGGAGTGAACGAAACAAAACACGGTTGTTGTAATTTGCATTGTAGCATACGTCCTAGCCATTTAGCTAATGAACCCCTGAAGGATTTGTTCTTGCAAAGACGAAGCTGCCTGTGTCCCTCCTGCGTCGTAAGCATCTTTCAGTTTGTGTAACACACAAAGGAATCCACTCTGCGACTAACGACTCCCGACAGGTCCCATTGGGCAGTTTAAAATCGTCATTTAAACCTCGCACCAGCCCAACGGACATGCCTTCAATCACTACCGGCATAAAACCAATAGCTGCTTGTGCACCCCTTTCCTGTACACCTCCCTTTCACTATTCTGCACTACAAAGCTTCGCACGCATAAACCGGCAACCTGTATTCTGCGCGTTCTTAGAAGTGACGACGGGGGTCGAAAGTATCCCATGAAAGCCTTCAGGAGCCGTGATATTGGCTCACGCCGTCATTCCAAGCGGGGAAGTTGCTCTTCATTCAGGAGGGATTCGCCGCTACTGGACGGGCAGAATTTCAGGAGGTCACGGTGGCGTCAGCAGCTTTCCGTTGTTTTTGCCGCCGTTCCCGCTGGCGTTCGGGCCAAGGCTTCACTTCTTGATCTTCGTTCTCCAAACGCGCGGCATGCATCCGTTCTATAACTACATAAAACGTAGAAGCCTTTCAGCTCTATTCTTGCGTACAAAGATGTAGTTGTCTCTTTCTTTTTCCTTTCTGAGGCACCTTACTCTATGTGTACGATGTCTGTGTAGCACATCGACCCACACCCGAACGACTCGATTAAGGAGGACAGGCGACTAAGCGCATAGAGCCATGTAATTCGGACGAAATCTCCCACCCGCACAACGATCGTTTCATCGTTAGCAGCATGAAGCCTAACTGTGCGTGCAGGCCCCTCTTTTTCCATAAGCAAACCGTACACGCATAAAATGGTAATCGGTGATGACACACGGTAAGGCATGTTGTCTCATGTTGTCTCCTGTTGTCTCCTCTTTGTATCGTCGCTCTGCGCTATCCTCTTAGATTTTCAAGCACTAGAGACGCCGGCGAAAATGTTGCCGAGAAAGCCTTCCAAGCTGAAAAACACATATAGACTCACTCCGAAGTTAAAATGGGCAACTTTCTGTTCAACCGAGAGGGATTCACAGCTGCTTGGCACATTGAAATTTGAGCAACAAAGTTAAGGCGTGTTTCGGTCATTGTAGCGGCAGCCCTTTTCTGCCGTTAACTCGGCTCCGTGGCAACGGCGTCGGTTTATGTCCACGTGACCCTGTGAGTTAACGCAGCAGCGACGAAATAAAAACAACAGAAAGGTGCGTGTAGGGAAGCGTGAGGTGGCATACGACACGTGCGGCTATGGCGCCATCTCTACTGCATTGCTGTCACACACGTCTCATGCGTCAACACCAAGGAACACTCTCCTCATAACAGTTTCCCCAGATGCTGTTTCATTATCCGCTAATCGAAATCACGTGACATTTGCGCAGGAGGTTAAACACTATCTGCAACAACACGCTCGTTGCTCCCTTGTGTGGGACTAATCTGAACCACATGACATTTGCGCGGGAGGTTCAAGCAAGATTTGCAACATGCTGGCTGACGGCGGCCGCGCGCTGCAAGGTAGCAGTAGTGTAGCGCACCCCGCCATGCCTTTACTGATCACGCGAACACTTCCTCAGACGCAGGAGAAATGCGTCGTGGCCGAGAAGAGTGCACCTGGCGCTTCATAGAAATTTCTTAGTTGGGCGTAAAGTAATCGTTTGTGCATTTTTTACGCCCAATAGTGTTTCTGGCTATTTTTCGCTGTCATCTCACAACCGCACCACCGCTGTTAGCTGCCGACGGCGCAACTTGCAAAGGGGCACCGGTCAAGGCAAGGGGAAAAATAGTTCTGAAAGAGCTGTCACCGGCAGCGAGGAGGATCCCCGGAGTTGCGCCAAGTGAATTGGTGACACTGGAATAAAAACTGGGGGTTACACATATAC